>NW_010268777.1:0-462 GCF_000690775.1 Eurypyga helias
GATCTGTGAGCTGCTCCGCTGTGTGTGGAGGGGTGGGTGATGCCAGCCGGCTGTCCCAGCCCACAAGCTCCGATCCACCCCAGGGGTGGCCAAGGTGTCCCTTGGCCCTGGCCTGGAGCAGCGGGTGCTGGAGCCACGCAGCGTGGGGACCCCACTCAGGGCCACGGAGCCCCGGGGGGCTCATTCCAACCAAGGCGCCTGCACTGTCCCCATGTGCTGCCGAGTGTCCTGCAGCCCTGCCCTGCCCCGTGAGCTCTGTGCCCTGCACCCGGCACACACTGTGTCCCATGAGCTCTGCACCGTGCGCCCAGCATCCTCGGTGTGCACCCTGCTCCGAACCATCTCCTGAACCATGCACCCTGCTCTGAACCATCTCCTGCACCCTGCATCCTGCTCTGCACCCTGCACCCTGCTCTGAACCGTCTCCCACACCCTGCACCCTGCTCTGAACCATCTCCTGCA
>NW_010268777.1:894-1131 GCF_000690775.1 Eurypyga helias
CCCTGCCCCTTGCTCCGAACCATCTCCTGCACCCTGCTCTGCACCCTGCACCCCGTGCAATGGCTCCTGCCCTGTCTCCAGCCCCACGGGCATCACAGCCACCCTGGGGCTGTCCCCACTCCTTGTCCCCACTCCTTGTCCCCATCCCAAAGACCCAATCCCTGCGCCCAGCCCTGCCCAGCTGCGGCGGGTGCCAGCGGTGCCCCCCCCCTCTCACACCTACCTCCATCCACTGGC
>NW_010268777.1:1437-1782 GCF_000690775.1 Eurypyga helias
GCAATGTCTCCTGCCCTGTCTCCAGCCCCACGGGCATCACAGCCACCCTGGGGCTGTCCCCACTCCTTGTCCCCATCCCAAAGACCCAACCCCTGCGCCCAGCCTTGCCCAGCTGCGGCGGGTGCCAGCGGTGCCCCCCCACTCTCACACCTACCTCCATCCACTGGCCCTGGGACTGCATCAGCAGGAGGACGCAGGGGTCCGACTTGTTGAGCGTGTCGCGGTCCAGGAGGTGTTTGCAGCTCACCCGCAGCTCCACCTTGGAGAGGACAGCCAGCGGGGCCTGGGGGGACAGCTCGGGCGCCTCGCCCATGGTGGCGGTGGCACGGTGGGTGCCTGGGCGTG
>NW_010268778.1:0-2864 GCF_000690775.1 Eurypyga helias
CTCTTGTTTATTGCCCATGCTCCTTGTGTTCACGTAGAGGCATCTAAGATGGGCCCCCGATGAAGTTGGCTTGCAGACTGGAGCATCTATAATTCCCTTGTTTTGCCTGCCAAGTGTTCTCCTCGTGACCTGAGATTCTTCTCCAGGCTCTGGGCATCTCTTGGTGTCCCTACTGGTTTTGGCTCCTTCCCCCTTCCAACCTAGTTTAAAGCCCTCTCAATGAGCCCTGCCAGTTCACGGGTGAGAATCCTTTTTCCCCTCCGAGACAGCTGCCCGCCCTCTGTCGCCACCCGGCCTGGGGCCACATAAACCTCCCCAGGCTCAAAAACCCCAAAGCTCCACCGTTCACACCAGCCTCTGAGCCGTGTGTTGGTCTGGCGTGCTTTCCCGTTCCTCCCAGTACCCTTCCCTGCTGCTAACAGGATGGAGGAGAACGCCACCTGTGCTCCTGATCCTGCAACCGGTCACCCCAGTGCCCTGAAGTCCTTTTTGGTGGCTTTTGGATTCCTCCTATATAGGTAGAATATATCTGAAGAATTCTTTTTGCTATTATCTTTAACTGAAAATCAGTGGTTTTACTGAGTAATAAATACGATTTTTCTAAAGAAAATTCAGTGAAATCTTCTGTATGTTTTATTTTCTGCAAGATATGTACTCAGGACTGCCACCAGCAGACATGGTCATTATCACAACTCTGCTTCTCAGGAATTTCTGTTTCTGGAAAGTAGAATCCACACAGTAGCTCAGCGACAGTTAAACATATTCCACACTACTGTTCCTGGAGAAGGAAGCACAGGTGAATGCAGTGGGCTTACAAGCCTGCTGCGAGGGCATGACCAGAGGCAGCACAGCAAGCAGATGCAGCATGCTTTAGACCCTCCCAGGTCATGGCTTCTTCATTCAGTACTGCTGCAGGCTAATACAGCTGTGCACACGACAGACCCCAGTGGGTGTATCTGCAGCATTACATGGTGTGGCATAGATGGTCTCCATTTTCCTTGGACTTGGGTCTTTGAAAGCAATGTTAAGAAGACTGCATTACGCTACAGGGTGGACTAATTCCTCCAGACATGAGACATTACTGACTATGATGTTCAAAAAAACAACAGAATAAAACTGAAATGCACCTGGCCAGGTACAATTCTGCATGCTTTAATTCTGACGGATGTAAAAAAGTGGCTTTTTTTTGACAATATTAATTTGCATTTTTCACAGTAAGTAACAATCCAGTCAGGATTGGGTCTTTCAGATCAACATTTTGCATTCAAGTATATTTATCTCAAACGTGGTTACTGCCCTTCTCTATTCTCCACGAAGAACGTAGGTCTGTTTTCTTACAGAAACACAGTTTCTAAAATTCTGTATCTGAGAGGAAAATATTTGTTTACATTAAAGCTATAAGGATCAGTCATGCACATCCATATACAAGCTGAGTACTTCCTGAAGAGCAATCTGTATTTGCTTACCATTTTTGAAAATGCATAACTCTGTCTGAAATTCTGCCCCTTCCCTTTAGTATCATTTTGTCTTTGTAAACATAAATAGTTCCAAAGGCATTGCTTTCTGGTGGAGTTTCAATGATCCCCTCCAAAGTCAGATGATGAACTCCATGAGAGTCTAAACAATAGCCACCATCATGCAGGTGCCCTGCAAGAAAGCAGACCACGCACTGATGGGAGTGTATGACTGAAAGGGCATCTTCGTAATTCCAGGCGAGGCAAACTCTGTCTGAAGCGTCTGGATGAATGGGCAGATGACCTGTAGTTGAGAGGGAAAGAAGCAGGCTTGTTACTTAAGTATTGCCAGACTCTGCCTTCATTGCTGCGAAGTTCTAACTGTATACAGAAAAGCTCACCCGAGTGTGAGACATGGTTGCTATTCTACTTCACAGGTGTGTTGGGTTTTTGGTAGTGGGGGAAGGGCCGCAGGGGTGGCTCCTGTGAGAAGCTGCTCCCCTGGCTTCAAGTCGGACGCACCTCTGGCCAAGGCCAAGCCAACTAGCCCCTCTGTAATTAACATTTAAGAGGGTAAAAAACCCAAAAAGAAAACCAGCAAGACACTGAGGCAGACCCCAAGGTGAGTGAAGAAAGGAGGGGAGGAGGTGCCTGGAGCAGAAGCTGCGTGAGGGACCCATGCTGGAGCAGTTAATGAAGAAAACCAGCCCGTGGGAAGGACTCATGTTGATGAAGTTGGTGGAGGACTGTCTCCTCTGGGAGGGACCCCACGCTGGAGCAGGGAAGAGTGTGAGGAGTCCTCCTCAGGGGAGGAAGGAGCGTGAATGGACATGAACGGACTGTAACCTCCGTTGCCCATCCCCCTGTGCTGCTGTGGGGGAGGAGGTGGAGAAATCAGGTGCAAAGCTGAGCCAGGGAAGAATGGAGGGGTGGTGGGAAGGGTTTGAAGATGTTTTGTTGTCCTACTCTTATCTGACTGATAACTAATTAAATTCACATAATCCCTCCCTGTCCTTGTCTTGACCCATGAACCTTTCCTTCTATTTTCTCTTCCCCATCCCACTGAGGAGAAGTGATGGAGCATGGTGCTTTGTTGCTGGCTGGGCCAAAACCAGGACAACAGGTTACATGTGTACCTCAGTGGAGCTACAAAGCTGCTACATGTTTTCCTCAGCTAACTGACCTTGGCTACTGTGCTGGTGTCAGGACTGAGCCACTCTCCTACACAGAGCGGGCTGGCCCAGAGTGGCCCAGGGATTTTGTTTCACTCCATGACACTTCAGGCTCAGTGGTCAGGCTGGGTGAACTTGCAGTTTGGAAGGCACAGAAGTGGCCCTGAGGGGAAGAATTATTTAGGCTTTTGGGGCTAGCTGATAGCTCCTTTTGTCTCTTAGCAGAGAAGCAGGTTCT
>NW_010268779.1:0-2096 GCF_000690775.1 Eurypyga helias
ACCGGCCGCATCCCCTGGACCAGCGCCGCATCCCAGGGCCACTGGCCGCATCCCCGCGCTCCCACGGCCGCATCCCGCTGCCTCCGCGGAGGGTGGGTGCCAAGTCGTGACCCAGTTAGGCACCACTCGATTATGAGTCCCCAGCAACAGCTGTGTGTATCCGCTACGAATGTGAAGAAGTATCAGAAGATAACGCGGCATTGCTATTTGTTACCCTATAATTAACGTTCTGACAGTGTTTCTATTATAAAACCTTATTTGCGAGGGTTCATAACTCAAGAGGCAAAATTTTCCTTCAAGACGACGCTTCGCTTACCAGACTGAATCATTTAAAAAGTATCTCAGTGAAATAAGGTTAGCCCATTAGAGGGTAAAATTCTCAAGGACTTTCATTAAGGTGCTCATTTATATCTGCACATAAAGAATCATGAAGTCCCCCAAATCAAGGATATACAAGAAGATTTTTTTTTTTTTCCAAATCAAGGATTCATGGAAAGGTTTTAATATAAATCTAGGAAATTATTCCCATGAAAACAATTTGTTTGAAAGAAAACGCCCTCCGGTCTTTTCCACACAAACTAGTCTTGGGCTAGTACATGAGAACCCAACTTAAAAGTGACTATGAGCAGAAATGAGACTGACTAATTCATTTCAACTGTCCTTACTGGAATAAAAAACAAAGAGTAAACAGCTTGAACGGGGAAAGGTGAATTTAATTTTCAAGGCCCTTTAACTTTTAATAATCTGAGGAACAATATGGGAGGTACATTCTACCCTCCCAGTTATCCTGATATAAATTCATTCAAGATTTATATTGGTGTAATAGAGAAGCAGAATTTGCTCCATGATTTCTAATGAACTGCTGGCTCGGTCTTTAAAAATGCAATTAGAAAAATCTAGCCTCCTAATTCAGAACAGCTTTGAGCTAAGTCAGAGGTCTCGATGCTGCAAAGACGGCTGGAAGCCAGTCTGTACCACGGCTCCTCGCGGTGCCTGCAGCACGACCAGAGCAGGGCTAGGAATGCTGGAAACGGTTTGCTACAAAATTCCCTAGCTATTTTAGGATTTTCTTTTCTATTATATGGGAAAAGACAATTCTCATGTGGAATAAACCTGTGTTTCCTGTGATCTCAAGCACTAAGACAAAAGGATTGTAGGATTAGGTGCCTGGCCTGTTAGCCACGCAGAAGGCAAGGAGCTGTCTGGTCGGAGCGCTGCCTGGTGAGACTGGCAGGAGTCGGGAAAACCCATTCGGCTTCAACTCTGCACCGAAACTTGTACCAAAGCACTCGCAGCTGCTGTGTCAATGCAGGTGAAACATCAATAAATACGAAAGTAAGTCAAGGGCTAATTCTGTCATTTTACTCATAAGATTAGGTCTCTGCATTCACCGCTTACTCATGTGTGTAGGAACAACGGGACCGAGATCCCAATTTGTCTCTCTGACCTTTTGAAGTGAAGGCATTAAATGAAGCAGCGCGGAGCGGCCGTCTCGTTTGATCTTCACAAACCGCGAGGCAAAACTCCTCAGGTTGTTTCAGTCAGCTGCAGCCCATGGAGGGGGGGGAGAGCGCCTCGGGGCAAATGTCGCCGCCGACTACCTGGAAGCCCTACCTCACCCTCTTGACCGAGGACCTTGCAGGAGGCCAAGGTGGCCCTGGCCACACGAGGCCATCCCGAAGGCCCAGGAGATGCGGTAAGGACGTTTTCATCCCTGCTCTCGGGCAGCTGTGTCTCTTCACTGAGGATGTAAAGAAGTATCAGAAGATAACGCAGCATTGCTATTTATTACCCTGCAATTAAAGTTCTCACAGTGTTTCTATTATAGAGCCCTATTTGCAAGGGTTCGTAACTAGGAGGGAAAATTTTCCATCAAGATGAAGCCTGGCTCGCCAGACCGAGCTGGGTACGGTTAAGGTACCACCGATAGTAAGTGAACCAAGGCAGAGCAACACCTCACCCAGGAGCTGGGCACAACCTCTGTTGGTAGTGGGCCTGATCAGGGACAGGAGGAGTCCTCAACCTGAACCCACAGAGCTTGGGTATATCCCATCTGCCCACTGCAAGCCCTAGCGCAAGGTTACAGCATCTCCTCT
>NW_010268779.1:2114-14614 GCF_000690775.1 Eurypyga helias
TGACTCACTGTGAAATGTAAACCGATTCACTTTAACTGTACCATGCCTCAGTTTCCCCATGGGTAAAACCAAAAAGAATCTGCTCATCAGTGCACGGTGTGATAACACTAGTGAGCACCTATGATACGCTCTGACAAGAAGCACACGGTAGTCCTGTTGCTTGGCTCTACCAAGCACAACTACTGCACGTACACACGCTGTCTTGAGAAGACCGCTTCTACTCAACCCCATGGCGTGCCTAGAGCCAAGCTGGGCTTTGGTGGAGCAGAAATGAGTGGGAACCAGGAACCAGGACAGATGATTATGGCAAACTTACAACTCTGCAGTGGTAGGAAAATATCCGAACACTTACCGTTGGATGTCCCTGGGGTTTTTGGATTGTTTAAGGGGGTGATTTTAAAGAGAAGGACCCATGCCCTCTTGCGCACTGAAAAAGGACAGGTCAGCGCCTTCATGGCATTCAAAGGCACGTGTGCGGAGGGGGACCAGCCCGTGCCTTTCACCAGCTGTGGACGGTGCTTGGGCACAGGGAAAATGCCAGGTGACAGCCTGCCATGACGGGGAGAGGAGCTACCACAACCCCGTACCTGTACACAAAGAGAGTCTTACTGGGCTTCGCATCGTAACGACTTACCGAGCATCCTCTTCTCGCTTCTTCCCAGAGCGGAGTTGAAAACCTTGGAATTGTCGTAACGTTTTATTATCACTTGCAAAACAGATTCTACTTCATCAGATAAAGACACAATTGCATTCATTGACTCTGACACAAGGATATGCATAGTGATAAACATACAGATAGATGTACACACTTATACATGAATGAGATATGCTAATTAAAAATTGCAGTGGGCACTTTATTAAAAATTTATTGTACAATCTACATCTTCAAAACATTTTACATCAACAAATATAGCAGCTTGACTGCTGGAATCATAAGTGATTTATCTTTAAAAGACTGTATTTGTAACTGGGTGCAAAGATTCTTGATGAACTGCCGTTACATTTAAACTACTGGTTTTTATTGGAAGTATTTTGACTGTTATCTGTTTGTTCTCCATCCTTGAGAGAAATAAAACAAGTGTCTCGGCTTTCATTTTATCGGATAGATGGCACCATGTAGCATATTTCCCATGCTAGTTTGAATTACAGCTGTTTATCTTTCAGCTTTCTTTAAGATTAATTAAATGCAAATGTAACTCCACGAATCATGGGATTACCTGCCAGACCCCTTATTAATACCTTCACTTAAAAACCCTTGTGCCAGAGAGTCATTAATTTGCAACAAAAAAAAAAAAAAAAAAAAGAGAGAAAAAAAGAGAAGTGCTAAAGCAGCCCTTTGCCTCCAAACAGCCCGGAGATGGCTGCCCAATTAGTCCGGCAGCGTTCGCATCCTCCTTTCAGGCCCTGTGGCCCTTCGAGGACACAATAAGGCTCCAATGATAACCTGGCAACCTAGGTAGAAACTCAGCCAAGTGTGAGCGTTTGAAGCTGCAGCTTGGCTGCCATCGTGTCGGCGAAAAGAAAGAATTCAGGCACCATGTCATCCAGTACAAAGGATAAAAACAGATTCAACCGGAAATTCAATGTGGCACCACATATGGGATACATGAGTGCGGTTATACAACAGGCCACATATTTTTTTTGAACAGTCTCCTGCATGTGATGCCGAGGACATGTGTAACCATCATAACGTCTCTAAGAATCTGTATTTAATTTGAGCTGGGGTGGTGGCAGGGATTGGAGATCTGAAGCCGCCACAGGTTTGTGGCAGATGGCTCTGTGTCAGCTATGACAAGCAGCCAGGCTCGGCTTCCTCTGCAGATTTTCTTTTCTCTCTGATCAGGTAAATATGGGCACACTCTGGAAACTTCCACAATTCTGCCTGAGGCTGCAAGTTTGTGACTTAGCCCCATCTGTCACAAATCTTCCCTCGGTTCTGCTGCGAGCAGAGACCTGAATTTACCGCCGAGCGCTGCCCAAGAAAACCCAGCCGTCTCGCCCTACGAGGAATCAGAAGAGAGAAGCGCACGAAGCCACGTTAGATGCCGGGACACGAAAGGGACGTCTCTCGCGCGGGAAGGAGGGCGGCTCCGTGCCAAAACGCTCTGCAGCACCCGGGGTTTCGGAAGGGGTGGAAGCGAGTTGGTCGGAGGACGCTTACGCAGGATTATTTGGAAACAGGGCGAATGCAGCACTTGGGTTTTCAGAGGCAGGTAAGAGAGTTATCTGCTCCTGGACGAGCACCATCAGACGTCTGTCTGCTTTATCAGAGGTCTCAGAAGACACGACAAGGATTGAACGCCCACGGGGACTGACCTCTCCCTCTCACCCTCAGACATGGCAGAACCAGGAACCTTCAGGAGCGAGGGAGCAATTCCCTGCCTGACTTCTGTGGGTCTGGCTTCTGGGCTTTACTTTAGAGCAACCCCTTGGAAAGAATAAGTTCAACTTCTTTTTTTTTTTTTTTTTTTTTGAGGCGATAGCTCTGCAAAGGTTTGGGCATTCATTTTCTCACAGAATATAAGAAGTCAAAAATCTCTTAATATTCCCCATCAAGGGAAGCTAAATTTTCACATAAAGCAAGATCTCCCCATGAAGAACAGGCAGTGTAAGATGTCAGCAGCAGCACAATATTCTTTATGATATAATCAACTTTTTTGTATCCTGTGTCCTAAGATCTGAATTGAAGCCATTTTTATCTACTCTGCCATCACTAGGCTTCAGAGTTAACCTTTAGAATTTAATAAGGACTGTTCATCTATTCAGATCTGTTGTTTCAGGGCAGCTGGAGCTCAAGCAGTATCAGTACTGACTTGGCAATCACAGTACTGATTTGGCATATATTTTTTGTCCATTATTTGAAACTAAATTCTTAGTCATAAAACTAAGAATTAGAGATTATTATTCAGCACAAACCCTGAAATTTGGCATGCAAGAAAGCAGATTGACTTACGGAGTCAATTTGTATTGGGTCAGCTTTACACTGTGACCCAGCTCCTTCCCTCTGTAAGTGAGTATTGGGGAAGAATCAAAAGGGAAAGCAGCTTGTAGTAATTACTTTCGGAGTTCAACTTCACAACTACAAGGCACCTCTGGAAACCAACATCAGGACAGAATTGGTTTACATGGACTGGGTGCACTGTGAGGCCTGAGTCAGTGATATGATACTCCTCAGTAGAGTGGCTGCATTTCCCTGAAGAAACTGGTCTCTTCTGAAGTTTCATGTATCAGCCTTTTAAAACCCTTTTCATAGTTTCTGTCTTTAAACAAAAAAATCACCAAATGTTGGATGCTTCTCCATGAAGACACCTTGGGTGGGTACCTTGTACAGGATGGTTCAGAACACAATGAACAACTACATCAGTGCGACAACAGTTTCAGACTTTCTTTCTCAAGGTAATTTGAATATACTTTTTGGAAAAAAAACCAAGTTTTCATGCTTTTTACAACTTTTCCTAAGTCCATCATATTTCCTTTGACCCGTCCCTCCACCTACCATTTTGCAGACACTGTGGTTCACCTGCCAGTTTTCATTTAATTAAAATTGGAAGATATCTAATATGGTTATAATAAAAAAAGTCTTCGTGTTTATGCTGAAAGATGTACACATAACTGCTTTCTTACTCCTGCCCTACAAGTGCAGCCAAGTGCTACGAGCTATAGACCAGCATTTTCAGAGAGCTGCAATCTCCTCGATATATACCTCAGAGACCCACACGCTGCTTGAAGACCTAAGGTTGACCCAAAATGTTTAAACTGCATCCCACAGTCCAGCAGATCTTCCACCTGTGCAAACCTCCTCAGGTAGCTGTACTTCACCTGTATCAGCCATACAAACGGGGATGAAAAATGTCAAAGTTTCAGCCTAACCTGGATGTGACCCTGAGCAACTCAGTCCAACTGTGAAGTTAGGTCCTACAGTAAAGCTGGCCCTGCTTTGAGCAGATGCTGACTAGATGACCTCCAGAGGTCCCTTTCTATATTACTCTATGATTCTATGTTCCAAATAAGTAACCAAAGTTTTCTTTCCCATAAAAAAATCCTTATGTGATATAGATTTTACATAGGATCCCATGCCTAAGCGCTGACACAGAGATGGGAGAGCACGGACACAGCATGCTGCACTCCAGAGCTCCCAGGCTGCTCCCAACCTTTCCATACGGGCTCTGAGAAGCTGATCTAGACCATCTCTGAAACCACTTTAAACCATTCTCACTGGAAACCAAGCATCTCAAGAGGCACATACAAATTTCTCACTCATGCTTCCAAACTCCTTCTGCCCTGCACCTAGTGCTAACCAGGTAGAGCACAAACCCAATACAATGTCTTCTTTTTTCTCTGCAAACATGCACTGCAGGAAACATTTGTGCTACGTGCACATCCTATAGAGCTCTAAATTAACTTTATCAGCTCAGGACAAAGGATCTGGAGAACACTGTAAGCAAACATCTGCTCAATATACATTCACCGTTAAAAAGTAAACGGTATGCTTGGCTCCATAAGGAACAGGTTGAAAATTATCAGAGTACAACATATCACATAAACTGATGGCATGGCCTAGAATACTCTGCAAAGTAACGATCACACCAGCATAAAAACAGCTCTGAAGCATCAAAATGGTTTGAATGATGGGAGATAAGAATATAAACACAGAATAACATTCACTTAGAGAGACTGAGAAGACTGGGATACTGTATGAGTTTGACAAATGTTTATAAAATAATGAATGGTATAGAAAAGATGGACGGGGAGCTTCTGCTTCCAGGCAAGCAACCCCAGAACAAGAAGACGCTCAGCACAACAGAAGTTGGAGAAACCCTGAGCCGACTGGAGGAAATGATTTTAATGCCGTCTGTAAACATATGACCAACGGCTTTGTTATAGGAGGGTGTGAAAGAGAAGAACAGGAGTTTCTAAGGGCCAGAATGTCAAAGGGTGAGCTATGAGGTACAGCCTCACCATACTTAACACTGGAGTCTTATGAAAGATGATAAAATCTCCAAGTCCAGGGTTAGGACCAATCTCCAACTCTAAAAGATGAAGAGAAGACCTTTAACACCCTATTTCTACCCATGTCAGCCTTCTCCTAAATATCCGATGCTCACCACATGGTACTAAACACGTGGTGTGCTGATCCAGAGTGGCAGTTAGCATCCTCATGGAGCTCTGCTGGAGAGCAGGTATGGGTAGGGGCAGAGGCATTGTCCCTGGCTCCTACATGGCCTGCACTAGAGCTATGAACGACTACGGCTCCTTGCAACAGGGCTAAGTGGCTGATGGAACATCTGGCATGAGGTTGCCCCACATCCTCCTGTGGCCAGTACCCTGTATCCTTAGGCTGAGAATGCCTCCTGCTGCTTTCCTAGCTGTGCCTAAGTATTAAAGCTGCACTAGGAGCGGTTTTCCCTTCTACGTGTTTACCTGAAATACCAAAGATACTGCTACATCCAAATCAGAGAGAAAAGAGAAGGGGAAAAAAAAAAAAAGAAAGTTTTGTTCAAACTGCCCTTTTCAGCCAAATCCTGGAGACTGGAAACAATTCAGATGTCTACGGTCTAACTGGGAACTTAATTTGATTTTACAGCAGTTTAATCCCTTTGAATTCAGCAGACTTCCTTCTACAGTGGTGCAAGAAAGAAAAAAAAAATCACGCCATGTGTCTTTTCATAGGCAGGTGAGCTTCTGTAGTGTGATGGAAATGAGAAGATGAATGTCAGAAAGTGGGCCAAATTCTTTTCTCCGTTAAACAAGCATGAGTGAGAGTAGGATTTTTCTGTAGGAACTGAAGCTGACAGCATGTCAACCAGCACTCATTCAGCTGGGAGGGCTGGGAGAGATTATTTAAAGTTGTCAGCTCCTTCCATGCCTGGCTTTTGGCAAGTCTTCTTGTCCCTTTCCACTGTATACTCTTTATACATGCTGTTTTAAATTAAGAAACTGAAGTGAGGGAACTGAAAGGTAAACTTAAAGAAAATAATGCAGAAACAAATGCTTTGCCCTATTTTTTTTTTAATTTTATTTTAAATCTACTAGCTAGGGAGCTTGCAAACACTGACGGGTCCTATGGTGTACTGCGAAGGAAACCGATGCCCCGTTCATTCTTGTTACTTGCTTCATTCTGCCTCTTACTTTGGCAACCAGAAACACCCAGAACCAGAGAGCAACATTCGATTCCATAAAACTGGAACAACCAAATAATTGACAACAAATGAGGTTTACTTTCCACTCGTCTCAACCTTCTGGTTAGTAACTGGTGGAAGGTAATGTCGAAATGCAAATGAGCCAGCCTCGGGTGCTGTGAGAATACACAGCGTGAGTAATACATCATTTGGAAAGGTTTTCATAGGTGCTTACATTATGGGCATTTTAAGAAGTCTGGCAGCAGGAGTCTGCTACATCGAGTTAAGCTATTGCAGTTTAATGTCCTGGTCTGTGCATTTTCACAGGGATACGGCTGTGTCCGGCTCCCTGACCTGAGTGCCCCGCTGCCGTTTATCTCCCTTTTGCCCCTAACTTTGTCAGCACGAGCACTGAGGACAACTGAAGGAATAAACTGCCTGTTCAATTAGACCGCTGTCTAATTATTATGGATATCCTTAGTAATAAAACCCCAACAATATGTAAAAGGATAGGCCAAGGTGCTTCTGATGATGATGACTTCCCGATCTATGAAGCAGAACCCCCAGTCAGTAGAGAAAAAGCACTGTTTGCTTTTAAAGCATTTTTACTTTCAAGACTTCACAGCTACTCCACGAACTTCAGGAAGGGAGCACGTCAGGAAAGTTTCCGAAAGAAAAACAGCTACTCAGTGTGCCCTACCGTGCTAGGGGTTCCTTCTCCATCCCGCTGCAGCGTACGTAATATTACAGCAACCTGATAAAAGTGAAAATGCAGCGCACGTGCTGCGCACCCCTCACAATTCCACTCTTCTCAGCTTCCTAAAAAGCAGCAGCATTCCAACTGTAATCACGTTAACAGCACATACCTAAGCGTTTTTCTAGGAGGTTTTGCGGATAGCTTCAGCGCGAAAGGAAGACTTGGCGTACGTGGGTGTAGGCACAAAACGACAACTCTAACAGTATTCTCCCAGCTGATCCAAAGCCTATTAAAGACAACAGGGGTCTTTTCTCTGGTGCTCACAGGTTCTGGATTAGGCTCTGCTTTACTCATTTTAAAACGATCTCCCGTTCACCTCAATCGCTACCTGTTCCAGACGCTCATTCCGAATGCTCAGGGGACCTGAACGGGGCTGCGCTGCTAATAGTGCACATGCCAGGGGGTAGGATAAACACCTCCGGCTCCCACCGCAGACAAGCCCAAGGGAATTTTTAATAAAAGAAAATTAGCCTTTTGCTTATGGGGTTTGTGCACACATTTAAAAACCCTATTATTTTGTATCGGTGTTTGCCCCACCGTTATTTCCATTTTTAGCGATGAGATTTTTTCAAAGAACTGGCACTACACTCATGTGTATCCGGTACCGCAGTTGCATACTATTACGTTTTTTCCATTTTTACCGTTATTTCCATTTTTAGCCAGCCTTGGTTCTGTTTAGGAGCTGGGGATCCAGACATAGAGAGAAGATCCACGTGAGTGCAACTATCAGCTGAACTTGGGGCATCGGGAAACGCCAAGGTAAACGTTTAAGGACCGTTTTCCCTTTGAAGGCACCATGTATAAACTATACGATACTATTGACTCAAGAAGTAATGCTGAACACTGGAAGTGTTCAGTCAGCATTTTAAACTATTATGAGCTACCTTCTGAACCATTGCCAAGTTAATAGACAATGAAAGATAATGAGCTTGAAATTGGGTGTTAAATTGCATTTTTGGTTCTCTCCTTTTTTCTTGAAGTTTAACTGTTTCCTGCAGAAACATCATCTTTGATGTATCATTATGTAAATGTCTATTTTTAGGTCACAGAAAAAGTCAGGCGCGGGCTAAACCCTCGCTCCTCCTGCTTACATGTGTGCGGGAAGGGGTAGAGAGGCAGACGACACGCAGCAAGACCCAACGCTTCTGGTCCCCAGAGGAAGGAAGGTGGAGGGATGAGGTTAGGTCTGCTGGCAGCATGAGCCTCCAAATTAAGATTACTCGACTCGCTCATTAACAGCGTGCCTGGACGGCGACAGCCAGGGATCGCGAGAAAGACCACATTTGTATCGCATGGGTAAAACGAGGAGTATTTCTTTGCACTCCCAAGCTTTTAAGGACTTTGAGCTGAATTCAGGGTTTTTTTTATAACCTGAAACACCTTTGTCGTGCGGGGGAAACGTGTATCCAACCTGCCCACGGCATAGCCAGGACTGTAAAAGTCATAAACTGCTGTAAGTTTGCCTATCAGCATGCAGAAAATAGAAGATATTTTTTTTGATAGCAGCATCGTGTAATAACAGCTCTTGGCTGGAATAATATAAAATTTAGTGCTTCGTCTACAATCGCATAATTAAAAAAAAAGTGTGACTGAGCAGTACAAATACACCTCTTAAAAATGTGGAAGTTGGTCTAGCATTGAACGCTAGATCAAAGCTTGAATGGAAGGTCTGCCACTGAAACTGGCCTTTCCCTGCATAAATGACTGCAAATAGGAGATGATAAATACCAGTAAATTCTGCTTCTGATAAGGTGGTTTTACGTTCAACATACCTGAAAAAGCAAAGCATTAAAATAATCACAATTATCAAAATAATTCCAAAAGGCAGGGAAATCTTACCTGATACCTCTCACCTGCATTTTTTGAGGACTGAAGATTGGATAGGAAGGTAGGCTTATCCTCATTAGTGTAATTGTAGGATCTTTCCTTTATTTTCCTTTTAAACTAATGAGTTGCATTAATCCAGGTTCATTTTTATAAAGCTCTTGGGTCCAAATGTAAAGGACAGTCATTTTAGAAAACAATAAATTAAAAAAAGCATGTAGCATGCATTAAGTGCACGTATTTCATAAGACCTAGGTTAATACAACTGGCATCTAGTTTAATTAATCCTTGTTAGTGTAACGACTAATATCCCTCCCTAGCATGTTTCTTTTAAACATTAGTATGTTAATTAAATGTTGGGGTTTTTTTAAGGGTTTTTTTCCTTTGTACTTCAATATGGCATTGTATCATGTAAAACTATTCTGAACAACTACCTTATAGAGATGTTTCCTTACAATATCTGGTCTCTTGCAGAAATTCTGAAGCCTTTTAAAAAGCTGTTCAGGTGTAGAATACAGATATTCAGCTGCAGGAAAAACAGATACATTTTTAATGAAACAAAAACCTCAAAGCACACACTCGATATTAGTCACTTTACTAATTAAAAATGCATATTGCTCTGTGCCGCCTCGTGTTTTACATTATTTAAGCATGATTTTATAAGGTTACCTCAGCTCACAAGGATGTTTAATGCTAAATAAGACTGTGTAGTTGTGCTGTTTAGACATCTCCTTTGGGTGATTAAAATACATTATTCTAATGTAACACAATGCATATGTGATACATTTAGTGATGAGATTTTTCAAAGAACTGGTACTACATTAGTGTGTATCCTGTACCGCAGTTGCGTACTATTAAGTATTAAATTGTTTAAATAATTTGGTGTGATTTTCAGGCCTCGGGTTTTTTTTCTTTTTTTTTTTTTCGGTGTATCAAAAAATCTGCAAACCATTGCAGCATCACTGACCTTTTAACAAAAATCTATCATTACGGGTTGTGTATGCTAACAATGAAGAATGCTATTTCAAAACTTGCTTTTGTGTTATCTTAAAAGAACAGATGGCAAATATAAACTTCGTCTAATGTATTAAAACACATAAAATTTTCCTTAACACTAACATGTTGGCTTGCCAAATAAACAATTGCTTTTGCTCAAGTTTATTCTCAAACTTTAGATTTTAGCATGAATCACGTAATTACGTTTCAGCAAAAAGAATGTGCAACAAAGCAGCTACCTGGAAATATCTCTGGGTACACCAAGGCTTTGGGACACAGCGGGTAACAGCCGCAATACACAGCTTCGACCCTGAAGAGTAGAAACGATAAACAGATGAAAACAGACGTTAGCGAGCCAAAAACTTATTTTGGTGGAAGAGCACTGAGGTTGACTACATATAGCAAGAGTGAAACATTTTTTTCTTCAGCAGCATAATCCCTCTAAATGCCAAAGTTGCTCTTTTTAAAGGAAATTTTATTGATCATATGAATTACATAGAACAGAACAGCGAGCATATGTTTTGTTCGCTGAATAAATCAAAGCGCAGCTCTGCATTTTTTTGTTTTTTAAATACTGTTTAACACATTTTATAATCAGCAGACAGACACATGTAACAACATGGTGAAGTATGGACGGCTTTTCTTAATAACGCTGCAGAAAAACAAGGGCATACGTGCGCACGTCTGGATACACGTGTGTGTGTACGCAGACCCTTACCTGCAGAACTTACATTCTCCTTCAGAACTCCACGGCTTGCAATGAAATATAGCCCAGGAACCCCTTGCAGCATGCTACGGGCTGGGATATTTTAGCTTGTGCACGTGCTTCAGATAATTTCCTTTATCTTTCAGGACATAAACTCTTGTATTTTTTAATAACTATTGATTAAACTCCTCTGTGAAAGTGCGTGACGCTCTGTACTCGTTACGTGTCTCTAACGTCAAACCCAAGTAGTTTACAATTGCGACACAGTGGCGCAAAGTTTTCTAATAGGGAACCTAAGGAAAAGCTATCCTCTTCATGTTTTCATTTCAATAACTGAACGGGTTAAGGCATCAAGGTTTCAGTTTATTTTTTTTGCATAATGACCACTGATCTGACATAATGTCCCTTCAAAGATACAACTGTAATTTCTGTTGGCCAGAAATTACACAGTGAAATTCAAAACACTTCTTAAAATATGTTTATTTTATGAGAGTCTTTGAATTTCCTCCAACATGTTGACCATACGAGAGCTTTATTTTTAACTTCAGTTTCCCTCAGTCCCCAGAAAAAAAATCTGAAATCTTGTCAACGTTCACCTTTTCTATTTTCGGTGACAATCCAAAAGGCTTTTGCTACCTTCATGTGCATATTGGGTTTGGTACTTTATTATGGGTACCCAGAAGGAACTCTGCTTCCTTTAGATCTACTGAGTTTGTAACAGGGAGAAAAAAAAAAAAAAAGAATAACGTATTCAGCTTTCATGCTGGAAAACGATGCATATCCACAAAACCCAGAGATACACATTCCTCTGCAAATGCTTTTGCTAAGCAATGATTGCTATTTTTTCATAAACTTTTAAAATTTGTAATTTATGTTTGGGTTTTTTTAAAATAACATATGCACTTCAGATTGCATTTTAAACATTAACAACAATTTCAAAGTGTACATCGTCTAGCACTATATTTTTTACCAAAGGGAAATGTTTCTGATGTGTGATTTAATTGATGATTTCAGTTCTTAAATATTGTGTCATATGTCAAAGCAAATAGATTTTTAAAGTTTTCTTTAATCTAGTGGAAAAAAAAAGAGTGAAACTGTGGACATTTCAGTAATAGCTCAGATCACTAAGTTATGTTAAAATATTTGCTTTTTAATCATATCGTCTGCATGGGGAAAAAAAAAAAAAAACAGCTCCCTAAAACAAAACTGCAGGCCAAGATGCAATCTGAGTCATCATTTGAGTATGCAATTTCCCCTTATGAGAAACCTCTATCAGGATCATGAATTAGTAAAATCAGAATTTAATGCCTCTGTAGTTTGCTGGATAAAAGTTAAAACTCGGAATTCTTTCATTTGTAAAATCTTATTTGCATACTCATTTTCTACCTTTCTGCCCCAAAGTTTACACGTGTTTTCTGAGAGATCCTTACAGCAGTGAAGTATGTCTTTGCTACAGACCAGACACCTTTCAGATGCCACGAGCTATAGATGAAACCAAAGTGGTCAGAGCATCCCCAGCCCACGGACACAGCCCAAAGACAGACGGGGAAGCTTCACAACTTCCACCCATTTCTGTCCTTTTCCAGAGAAGTATAATATCATAACAGTAATACAATTACTCTTCATTTCAATCCTTAAGCACTACTAGTTAAATAATAAATAGAGTTCCGATTGATCTATTGTTAAAATGGCTAGTAAATGACCTTTTTATTCCAATTAACAAATCATCTGCTAAATCTATGAATCTTAATATTCAGATCTATTCACTTCAATTCATACAATTTATCTGCAAATAGTTGTTGGGCTTTTGATTCTAAATATAATTAGCTGATAATTTTGCTTGGCTGAATTACTTTTCTGGAGGGCCTGCTAAGGCTCTCAGTCGCATTATCTAGCAATAATGAATCTGATAGGTGAAATTTTTTACTGTAATGAGGATGAGACACAGTTGTGACACCTGAGTCTAGTAATAACAGAAGACTGCTAATTATCGACAGCACTTTTTTGTGTGATGCACAGAGAAAAAAAAATCCCTCATTATTAAAAAATAAAAAGTTACAATTATAAGTGACACCGGAGGAGAGTAAATAAAATGGAG
>NW_010268779.1:19967-20809 GCF_000690775.1 Eurypyga helias
GTATTTTTACAGAGCAAAGAGGAGGAGGGATGCAAGTGTACATTTCAGAACACATGTATGAGCTAAAACTTTGGATATTGTGAAGCTTGCTCGTCGTTAATGTACGTTTTTTAAAGGCTGAAGTTACGACGAGTGCACCCGGTATAGGATTTGATTGTCCCCTTTACTGCCACAGTACTTCAGACACAAAGCTGTGTGTGTTCAGAATCAAACCTAGTCAGAACAAAACCCACTTCTTCTTCAGATGGGTGAAACTGTTTACAGAGTAGTGGTTGTCAGAAACCAAGAAACGGAGTGTGCAAAAGAGTGGTATAAAAATATTAAAGATTAATGACCACTTTCATGCCAGATACAAACCAGAAGCTCTCCACAGAAGTCCTTAACCTTATGTTTGAAAGGGAACTAAGTGTTTTCACCTGCTAAAATCCCAGCCTGGATTTCAGATGAGTGACCTTGACCTGAAAGATTTTGCTTCCTATCTGAACCATCCAATCACTCACACCTATCTCTCTATTTAAATAAATATAGGAGTGTTACTGAAACACAAGCCATAAATAAGGTCTTGCACTGCCAAGTAAAATAAAAAGTGCTTACTGTCTTTAATAATATTAATCACACAACATGTCGATATAATTTAGTTTTACAACTATGAATTAAACATGTTCTTTTCATTAATGTAAGAAAATATGTACATGAAAACTACTTCTGGAAATATCTATTTTATGGTAACTTTACAGTAAGGAAAAAAAAAAACCGAAACAACAGAAAGGTACCTGGAATTTCTGTGAAAGCCTCTCCAAGGACGGACACATGGAAAGGAAGATCTTTCTCTTTCAGTTTCA
>NW_010268779.1:20823-35823 GCF_000690775.1 Eurypyga helias
GTTTCAGGATCTTTGTCATGTTCCCTTAAAACAAACAGAACTTATCTCAGCATCATTTATATTTAATTGAGGATTTGTTGGTTTTTTTGTTTGTTTGTTTTGGTTTTGCTTGTTTGTTTGCTTGTTTTGCTTATGAGAACAGTATTTCTCTTAAATTTACTTGTGGGGACTCAACATCTGCAGCAGAATTTCCCTCTTTGGTTACGCCGCATGGTTGAACATTTCCCTCACCCCAGCACCTGGGATCAAAACTGAAGATTCATCAGGTTTTTATCTCTCTTCTCTGTTTTCAAGTGATGCCTTTGCTCTATGAATTACCAACTTTGAAAGTGAAAAGGATTGAGTAATATATCACCTAGCTGGAGGCAAAATCATGCTAAAAAAAGGGTAAGTTAGGAAAAACCCCTATTTTTGTAATTATTTTTTTCCCAATCAGAATGTATACAATCTCCATTACACTTTACCCTCTTTTTGCAGGAGGAATAAGTTAATCAAAACCTTTTGCTAAAAATATAGCATTTGCCAAACTGGAATTTTATTAATCCATGCTACACTCAAGAAAAGGTTCTGATCCATTCAGTGCCTTACGTGAAGAATAATGGAATAAACTAATACAAGACACTACCTACCTTCAGACTGTTAAAGAGTTAACTGGAAGTTAAACCAGAAAGTAAGACACCCAAACTTATTTATCATTTCAGCTGAAGATGGTATTAAAGGTTTGTATGGGTATGACACTCAATGCCTCGAAACACAAGCTTGGTTATCTAAAAAGAAAATAAAAAGCCAATTTGCTAATCTATCTTCTTTACTAGGGCAGAATAAAAGTTTCAAAAGATATCACAGATGATCTAAATTCCCAATAATAAATTATTATATTTAATATTAGTTATATTAAAAATTAACTAATTTCCCTACTCTAAGGTGAATATTGTACCTTGTATTTAATTACTCTGCTTTAAATGACTGTATTTCAGACAGATGTGCACCATATGTCTTTAAAATATTTTGGGTTTATTTATTATTTAGAAAATTCCACCGTTTTCCTTCCTGTATTAAGGGAAAATCTATAGCTCAGCTGTCCAGGTGCCTTTCTCCACAGGCTAATTTTGTAGAATGAATCCGTAGGTTTGTCACACTGCTATATGAAAGATTAATAATTGTATCATTCAGGAAATCTGAAGCCAAATGACATCTGCAGCTCTACATGTGTTAATTTCTTATTCAGTCAATATTTTTGGTTTAGGGAATTAAAAGAAATTAATCTTATGCTTAATGTGACTTTCCTAGGGTAAAAAATCTTCAGGAACTGTGAACTTTTCAGAATTACTTGCATTTTCTTAAAATACAGCCAGATAATAATTACTTTAAGAAGTCCTCTATCTACCAGATTTGTTTTGTTCCCAATAATAAGGAGGAATGCAACGGCATAAACTTCGTAATTCGTTTCACATCTGTGAACCAGGAGTTTTCATGGCGGTTCCAGTAACCGAAGTGGATACAAGCGCTGGCTCGAAGACAGAATTTCTTCCAATTGCAAAGATCCCAGAACTGCCTACTAGTTTGCTTGCATCCTCACGCTTAAAACAGCCACCTGTTTCTGGTAGGTAAATTATGTGCAGAAACGTGTTTCCAGTGTCTTAGTTCCCTCCAAATGCCCAGCTGAAAGAGCTGAAATGGGATTACAATCGAGGATCCAGACTTGGCTGGAAGGGAAACGTGCAAGTCTGCAAGGCAAAGAGCTGCGATGCTGATCAGTGTAATTCAGTGTCATGCTTCCTCCTTGCCTCAGTTTCCCCTAGGCAGGCTTTGTGGGTGCTTTGGTAGAAGGATCCAGACTTGGCTGGAGGGGAACATCTCGGAAATGTGCAAGTCTGCAAGGCAGAGAGCTGTGATGCTGATCAGTGTAATGATACATGCTTCCTCCTAGCCTCAGTTTCCCCTCGGCAGGCTTTGTGGGTGCTTTGGTAGTGGTCCTGATGAGCCCACCCTCTACCCGATGCTGAGCTATGCCCAGCTCATCCCGAGGTGGACCGAAACATCCCTGTACACAGAGCAGGCAGCCTCGACAGACAGAGCCATGACGCTTACAGGGATCTTTCCAAGCTCTTCACAGTCCTTCTATCAGCTTCACAGTCACAGAAAGTCCTTCCAGCAAAGGATACGCTTTCCCTCTCCCTTTCCAGAAGAGACCAGGGGTCCCAGAGGCAGCCAAAAGTGGAGGATGCTGTTGGAGCCACATTGTCAAGGATCTGGCAGGAGAACACGGAGCCTTACAGCTCGTGGAAGCCACATAAGCTGCACATATTTAGGAAAACTGATAGGAATTGGAAGTTGCAGCTTTGTTTAATAGGTGGGGAAGAACAGAAGGAAAATTTGGCACCCAGAAGGAATGCTGAAAGGGGAAACGTTTCCTCTGCACTGGAGCCTCTCTTACGGGTTTTCTGCTGTAGGTGATCCTCCTTCCATATCCCCTTTTACAATATTTTGCTTTTTATGTGATACTCACAGATTTTAATGACATGTTTTGTGAATCTTTTCTATTTGGGAGGTCATCTTATTCGATTTATCAGTTCCTGTGACTTTTCCACACCACAACCATTTTATTTTAAGTCCTACCGAGAGCTTCTAGCACGTGCACCTACAGACTGCAATGTATTATTATCCTTGCAGGTTATTAAAGGTGTAGCTGCTCCTGGTAGAAAGCAATAAATAGTACAAGACCACCTCTTTACTGCATCAAAAAGAAGAGCGCCCTGTTTCTTGGCTGACATGGAGAAAATCATATACAATCCAGTCTGCCTTACTCAGCAACAACTGCTAAACACACCAGATTGTCATAGCAGTGATCGTGGAAAAAGATGAACACAATATGGAATGTCTGTTCTGTAAAGATCTGCTCAAAATGACGTGCACTTTTGGCTGCATCTGTTGCATTTTTGAGCTTTATTAAACAGTATTAATTATATATACTCCATTTCCTTACGAAGAACTGCAAAACTGTGGAAAAGCTTGATATTAAAATGCAAACTTTTGTTTCAAATTATTATGTTTGAGGAAAAATTAAGCTAATGTGATTCTAGGGTCCGGCTTTGTTGTTCAGTTCAGGTATTTGAAATGCTCTTGCATTTTTACCTGATTTGAGATGCATCTGCTAAAGGAGAAATAAGAACTGGCTATGAAGATGCTCTAAATTTCATCTTAAGAACATGAAAACATTCGAATGACCAAACTCCTGCTGTAAATGCCACAAAATAAACATAGGCACTACACCTGTACTTGGAGAGCACTGCTGTTGGAGACAGTCAGACAGTCAACCTCCATGTGTAGGTACTGCACACTACATTTTTCTACCTAGGATTTTTTATTTTTGAGTCTAAAACACATTTTAAGAAAGACATTTGAAGTCTCGAGTAAGAACTGGCTGAGGTTGAGTGGTCTGGGTATGGGAACGTGGCCCAGGGTTCAGCCTGATTTCAGGGCTCCCCTTTCCGACGTGAAATAAAACTCTCAAGACTCTCCTTGAAATGGGGATTGGGGGGTGGTGGTATCAGCAGCACCACTATCGAGGCTCCATTATCTCTGCCTTAGATGTTCTGTTTATAAAATGGGTGTGACAGTATTATTTTTTCACCACAGAAGGATGCTGTCAGAAGATTAATTGATGACTTGACATCCCTCTTTTCAGCCTAACGTGATTTTAAAAAGCAACTTCATAGCACTACGATGATGCTCCTCTATACCATCAATGGCAATGGTCTCCAAAACACCCTTCTGCTGTTGAGGGGCTTTGTGAATTCAGCCTCAGCCCTCAAGCCTTACCCGCTGCTGGAACCGGAAGGAGAGTGCACAGAGAGTGGCTAAACTGGAGTTACGCCCTGCGGCTGCAGGACACCCATATCCCTGACCAGTGACAGAAAACGTATTTTTAAAAACATGGAAGAAAGCAGAATTTGGCCCTTTACATTATTCAGTGAATATTCATCTCTCCAGTTTCAGTGAAATTCAGTAAGAGACCCGTATAGTCTTCTGTGACTTAAGTTTAATTTTTTAAATCCATGTAAACTTATCATACGTGTTGGTAATCGCAGTTATTTATGATTTGGAGGAAGACACATCTAGCCAGTCAATTAGAAAGTAGAAGAGTTATGGAAAAGAGACAGGACTTGCTCAAAGGGGCAAAATAAATGCTTTCACTTTTTTAAAACAAAATTAAACCTATAGTTTATGCACGTTAATCAGAAACACAACAGTGCTAAGCCAGGGGAGAAAGTCTTAGTATTTCAGAAAACAGTGTGCAAAGGGAATGTAATGCCTGTGATAACAACAGCCCTGTCACGCCAGCTCTGAAGGTGCTACATATTCTGAAAGGGTTACAAATAAGCTTCAGCTAAAAGCAATATTAAAAGGGTTGATCTTAATCTTCTTAGGACATTAGCTCAGGAGATTTTCACTGGTAGAGAATCCCAAATTGTGAGGGCAGGCAGTAGTATCTCACTTTTTTACAGTGCCTTAAATACAAGCAATTCAAACTGGGTGCATCTCTTTCTGCTTCCCCATTTCATAAAATCATCTAAAAGTTGGGCAAAGGTGGGAAATGGCAATACTAAAACTGGTACAAAATCTTCAGAAGTTAAACTAGCGTTTTATATATATATTTTTTTTTTTTTAATTTTTCTTAGGATGTATACCCAGAGCTAAACACCAGATTTCTGCCTACCTGCAATTATTGCTAGAAAATGGCTGAGAAAATAGGCCACTGAAGTCTCACTCATTATTTATGAAGCTGGGCAGCAGTCGTAGAGACAGAGGACTTGGTGAGCCAAGAGACATCCAGGAAGGAGAAAAAGGTACGAGGTGCAGAGCACAGGGAAGGTGTGAGGAGAAGGGATGGGGCCAGGGAAGCCTGTGAGCCCAGGATCAATATTTAAAAGTGAAGGAAATCAAGTTTCTAAGACACATCCTTGAAGTGGATAACCTTGAACTGGTCCTTTAGTTTTGGGAAAGTGAAATAGTGAGCAGGTTTAGCAACACACAGAGCAGATGAGATGGGCAATGAAAGGGGAAGAGAACCACAGGAAGAGGGGAAAAAAAAAAAAAACCAAATATTTAAGTTGGAAACTAAAAAATTGTGGCATATCCAAAGCTGAGGGGAAAATGATAAATATAACAAAAATAGAAAATATAGGATAAAAAGGAAAAGGCATATGTTTAGGAAAAATGAAAGAATACAGAAAAATCAGACTGTGAGAGAGAGAGAAGCTGCAGAGAGCACTGGAGAGTGCTATCAGTGCTAAAGGTCAGAAAAATATCAGTAAAGATATAAATTAGGAAGCAAAAATAAAACTGTGTGGTAATTAAAGGAGGAGAACCAGAGAGCAAAGGCACACAGCGGCATTAGCAGGGAAGCAGAGTGCAGTGAGGATGGGAACAAAAGCACCATGGAGGAAAAGGTAGAAAATCTGCAAAATCCCTTGTAAAAGTTACTATTTTTGAAAGAATGGGGGTGAAGAAAAGCACGGGCAGTCAGTGCTGCCGAGAGGGCTGCGAGGCGAGAGCTGCACCTCTATCAGCCCCAGAGCCGGGAGCTGGAAGGTGCCTTTATCCCAGTAACGTTCTTCTGGGCGATAACAGCAGGAACTTGAGGTTCTTTACTGTTTTGGCTGATACGGTGCAGACTCGGGGAGGGTGATGAAGGATGCCACAGGCTGATAAGAGGACTCATATGACATCAGCCTCCTGTTGACCTTCTCTCTGTCCAGGGTGTTTGCAAGAAGCGAACAGCAGCACATCAATAAACGGTGCAGCCTTGGCATGCACAGCGCTGAACTAAAAGTGGGGCTCCATTTCACGTCAAACCTTACCTAAAGAACAATCGCTGTGGGTTTTTTCACTGTATTTACTGTATTACACTTCGATATTTTATGTTAAATCTTGAGCTCACCAGAATTTGAATATAGGTTTATTATAATCTAATGATGTTAGAAAGTAGCAGTGTAGTCATAAAAAACAAACCTGGTCTTTCAAAACTGAGAATTGCCAAGTTCTGGCCTTTTCCTGACACTGATTTCCCAAGAGATGGCTCTGCCCAGGTTTCCCCATCTGTAAGAAACGGTCTTAGAGGAGCTCTTGTTTACAGAAACGTGGTGTGGATCAGAGTCAGTAAATACTTCAGGAGGATAATATTCTTCTGAAAGTAAGAGAATCATGCTACAAGCCTATTCAGTATACCAAATGAAATATATTCTAGTCATTATTTTCACTGAGGACAGAGGATTTTGCTAAATCAATGACTTTAATATACATTTTCTAGTTAAGATTGGAAAAAAAAAAGGGAGGAGACACAAAAAAATCAAATGCTAATACTAAATTTCTGGTAACAATGCTCATGATAACTGCAAAAGAGGAAATATTACTGCCGGGAAAGAAACAGGGGAAAAAGAAATAACTATGAAAATACAAACATGAAGGAAAAGTTAATTGCTTTCCATTTCTTCAATTTATCACAGAATTTTTCCATCTTTTTACATTTCCAATATGAGGTAGATTGTAAATATGTAGTTACATCCAATGAGTTTTCTTCTTCAGCTGATAGGCTTACAAAATGTCTTTGCTGTAATTGTGCCTCTAAACATTGTCTGGCATCATCAGCATCAAAAGTTACCACAATAGCCAATAGCCCCTCAGATAACAGAAAATGGAGTCAAGTAGAAGAAAATGTTTCTGCCTAAGTGTCACTAAAAAATAAAAAGGACCTTACAGAATAAATATGAGCAAGCGATTTGGAAGTGCTACAGACAAAAAGGGTCCTGATCCTTGCCTGTGATCGCAAAACACCTCTGCAAGGCAAGGAATTTAAAAAAGGCACTAGAGAGGGAAAAAGCAGCCAGACAGTACCGGCAAATACCGTGTTTTATTTTCTATTATAGCCTGTGACGTATTTACAGTGAGGAGTGTGTCTTTTACCTCCTGATTTTTTCAAATTGCTGGCCTGAGAAAAATGGGTGGCATTTTGCTTTGCGCTGGAAAAGCATTTTCTCCTATCTTGTGTTATCTAGAAGAGATTCATAAAAAAAAAAAGAACCTTGGGAGTTTATTGTTTAGATTCTTCTTCTTCTCCCCTCACAATTCATGAAGAAAAAACTCAAAATAAAATATTGCACATTCTCTAACCAAAGAAACCTCAGGATCAGCATCACTCACTGAGCCTTCTGTTTACGTCCTAAAGAGAGATTAACCTTTGGAGACAAAGACCAGCGTCTGGTCTCAGTTACCTTGGTGGAAAAAAAATCAATGCACTTTCATTCAGATGCCTTTCCATTAGTTATACTCTAACTTCATGTACCTAGCCTTTCACAACTATTCAGATTAAAATCATTTTAGCTGAATTTGCAACACAACCCAGTAACTGCTACGGAGTCCCCCACAAGAGTTTCTTTAAAAAAATAAATAAAATTAACTTCCTTTTGTGTTCCAAAGGTAACGGAACAAATGGTTTCCTGTTGTCGAGAGTCATGGTAGGCAAGATAAAATAATCTGGGTGACCCTGACAGCCCTGATAACCATATACAATATATCCTATTGTAATGCAATGTACTAGAAAAAGAAACATGTCATGGTAGTAACAGATGGATATGAACTTGATAATAAATGGATAAGAATCTACTCAGGTGGTTCCTTGGAAGAACAGAAGAATCAAACATAAATTAGTACATAAAAAATACATTCTGACACATTTGCCTGGGAACGGCAACCCCACCATACAAGACCCTGTCGCCCCTCACTGATTTCCACAGTGGACTCGCATCACCAAACTACAACTACTTAATGCTCCAGCAGACATCCTGCTGGGTCAAAAAGTAAGTCCTGGTCCTTAGTGAATAATACGCTGAGAGGAATTAGCTCAGGTACCTAAGATAACTCATCCCTTTCGGATTTGTGAAGCTGTCATCTCCAAGGATGAAGCTCCTAAGCAGGAACTTTCTTGGCACCAAGACCAAGGCTTGAAACTCATTACTCAACAAGATTAAAGTACCTACAAATCTCGGTGCTTTCAGAATGAGGAATCAACTCATTCCATTGAGTCAGGTTTTGCACAAACACAACTGAAAAAAAAGGAGAGATTAGAGGACAAAGAGAGGGCAAAAAAAGGTGAAAACATGGAGAAAAGGAGAGCAGGGGAGGAGAAAAAGGGAATGAGAGAAAACTCAACAGTTGCAGAGCAGCAAGAAGAGGAAGTTAATTAAAAAGAGGTTTGAAGGAAGAAATGTAACGCCCCTCTTACTGGTGAAATTAAAGAAGAATATCAGATCATTTGCTTATGAAAAATTTCATTTTTGTCTCTTGGAGGGTATTCACATACTCTGTCTTGGGTGCTGTGAATTACAAAGGGGGCTGGTGGCACCGCCTGCTGAGTTTGCCTGGGACTTCCTATTAGAAAACACATCCCATCCCTGTTTATGATGTTTCCCAAGACTGGGGGTACCTTGGACTAGAATATTCTAGAAAAATCCTGCCAAAGGTTTTCCAGAACATCCAAAGAACAAGATTTTTAAAATCCACAACACTACCCAGTAATACTACAAACCATAACTTGCCTATATTAAATTTCAAATAAGCCTTTAAGTATTTGAACCTCTTTTGGTTTTGAGCAAAAACTGAATATTTGGGTGTCTTTGATTTTGAGTCAAAGGTACGCTTTTTGTTGCACGTGTTGGAAGCATTCCTAAAAATGTAGACAAGCCTTCTAAAAATTTCTTCCTGTGCCTGGTCACTGAACACTCCACGTGTCTCAGGCACACCTCAGGCCAAAGCTCAGCAGGATGGTCCTACCCATGCAGGTCAGACTGCTAAATCCAGGCAGGATCCAACACCCGAACTGCACACACAGGTCTCGCCCTCACAAGGGTGTGAGTCCCCTTCCTTCAGAGCCTTGAGAGGACTCCTTAGTCCCACAAGTATGTATGTGTTTCTGCTCAAAGACTTGAGTTTCACAGTTGTACCAGTGAAGAAAGACACCATAAAAAAAGAGTCTTCCACCATGGAAAAAGGAGAAAGCCAAGTTTAGTGGAGCTTTTATGGCAAACTGATGTGTCTGTTCCAAACTTTAGTAATCTGCACAAGTCCAGGTGATGCGGTTGTAGTCTTACATGAACACAAAATCAGTTTTTCACCCATGGCTGAAACCTAACAGGCTTCAGAGGATGGCACCAAAGCATCTGGATAGCGCAGAGGAAATGAAGAAGGAAGGTTTCTGCATGGGTTATTTTAAGCAGGATCTTGATGTTATTTAACATTTTTCTTCTATGCAAGAAAACAGGTACATCAGAGTGCAAAACCATCCCCTCGGAGCAGAAAACCACTCATGGGGCTTGAATTTTGCTTTTGTGACAGGTAAGAGTGCTTTTACAATTTGCTACAATGGTTTATTGCTTGCACCCCAGGTAAGATGCTGCTTCAACCTTGGCTTTTTAAAAGGTTTTACACCAAATTGCTCTAAACACAACGAGAAGCAGAACTGGGCTACAGAGCTTAAATATAGAAAAGAAAGTAGAGTGCTTAGTAGAAGTGAAAGAACTAAGTATATTTGGGGAAGCAGTGAGTAAAAAAAAAACCCACTTTTATTTTAATAGGATTCTTTTTCAGCCTATTAAGTTCTCCAGTATCAGAATGAAGTCTGCTAAAAGTTAGTAAATAAAGGCTTTCAGGAGAGCTTTATTAAATCACTTATGACTTATCAAGTTAAAACTCCCACTCAGATATCTTAATAAAACTTTCAGAGAATATATTTAATTTTCCTGGAAATCAGAAGCCAATTACGAACTACAGGAGTTACTGTCAGCTACGCCACTGATCAGCTTTCTGTAAATAGAATATTTACCAACAACTTGAATTAGTTCTCTAAAGTTTCGGTTTCTGAAGGTCAAATAACTATGTAACTGCTTAATAAAGAAGCAAAGAAGTACCTCTAAATATCTCCAAGCTCTGATGGGCTTATATTCTGCTCCTTAGGTGAGGTATTAGCAAAGCTTATTTATTTTCATTTCCAAGGCTTTTATTTGCTCATTCCCTTGTGGTAAAGCTGATTTCCATGATGATTCCCTTCTTAATTTTAATACCCTTTTTACTCATCATATAGACATAAGAATTTTCCATAAAATAATGAAACCCTTCCAAAGGAAATGAAGACAACTAGGAGAGGAAAGTAAACTACAGCTTACTTTTTTTTTTTTCCCAATTAATTGATCCACTGTCATATGCATATATGAAAGATTTTTTTTTAATGAAAGGAAAATAAGGTTAATTAACATAAAACCCCTCACTCCTTGAGATGTTGAATTTTGTATTTTATCCATGCTGCCTTAAGTGCCTTGATTTCCCAGTAATGACCTAGTTCTCCTAATGAGTAACATTAACCCCTGGCTGTAGCTGTCCAGGACTTAATTGTCAACCGGAGCTGAAATAGGAGAGTTTGCCGATCAGCAGGTATGTGGTATATTAACTCATGTCATTTCAGACCCTAATAAATAAATCTGTTGCTAAGGCAACAGGAACATCAGCTGTATCACTTTTTCCTTCCCCCCCCCCCCCCTTTTTAAAGGAAACTGCCTTTCACACCAAGCTTTTAAAAAAGGAAATTAACTACATGTAACCATAATTAGAAGAAACATCGTTTCTCATCTCAGAAACATATCTACATTAATGAAAAAAGGCATTCAAAAAAGAGGACTGCTTTCTACTGTGACCAGGGTAACTGAAATTATTTCCCTCCACTGAGGGAATGCAATTTGAAGTATACATCTGAGTGAGAAGAGATCACAAAATATGTTAGCTCTTTATATTTCTGAGATACTTCCCCTCTCCTTTAGTACATTGCTGATGTCACATGAGCAAACTGCTTCAACTATTAATCAGGAGCCCGGGCAATTGAAACCATAGGAGAAAAAATACCACTCAAACCCAAACACCTCCACTACCCCCCGAGAATCTTTCGATAGGATTGGCAGAAATGCAAAAACTAAAAAAAAACCCATTTTCAGTTCCTCAGATTTACCACCTAAGGAAAATTTAAGTGCGTGTTTTAAAGGTAGATGCCATTACTCCTCCCTGTCCCACGGAGGCAGTTACCTGGATCCTTGCACGCGAAAAGCAAGAGGAAGCTGAGACAAGGCAAACGGATCTCCAAAGGCAGATGTCATGCGGTGAGCTGTGCCGCAAAAGCGGGTAACTCGCTTTCTGCCTCAGTTTGTCCACCTCTACAATCGGATCCTGAAAACTCCTGTTTTAGACTAACAGATTCAAGGTTTTATAGAAAGGTAAAGCATATACAAGTGCAGGTGGTACAAATAATTTTGTGTCCCGTAAGGTTTGGGAAGGAAGGTGTTGGCACTCTCTGTTGGGGATGATGCAACGCTGAGGTCTCCCCACAGGCTCGCGGGTGAACGTCACAGCCCTCACTTAATTCCTGCCATTCTACCACGGGATGAAGAGTTTACCTTAAAATTTTCAGAATTCTTAGGGTCACGCTTAGCTTCTAACTACAGGACAGTTCTTCCAAATCTCTAGCTATCCACACCTCACACAGAGATCAGGCAGGAAGGGAACTGAAGAGACGTTCTTAAGGCCAATTGTTGCTCTTGGAATACTTACTATGGGCACTGCTCGTACTACAAACAAACTGCTCCCCAAAACCACATCTGGCTTTTAGATGAAGAACACAGAGGTAATACAAAGCATCTTCTTTTTTTTTTTTCCTCTTATCAAAATTAGAGATGCTTTCTCCTGTGGACTGTCACCTTCTTATAGCCCTTCAAGAAAACATGCTATAAGAAAGCTGGAAAACATAATGCCGAGATGCCCACTGCAGGAGAGGTCTTTATCACAGGCTGAACTTTTCTTCGTGCTCTTAAAAACAGTGATCAAGGAATAGTGGATCTTCCACTGAAAAGGGTCAATATCCCAAATCTCCACCCATGGGAAGAAGTGTCAAGGTCAGATTTCACCAACAAATGAGCAATGAAAGAAGAATGGATTCTTCCAAACTCCCTTCCAGTTTACATTTAAATCTGAACTTCTTGGAGTATTTCATTAACTTTCTTACTTGCTGATTATAAAAACCTAGTATCTGCTCTCAGGCTGAACTCTAGCTGGCACACAAGTGAGGTTAGACTACTGGGGTTCTTTTGCTTTAGGTGTTCAAGAAGTGAGGGTATCACCTTCCACTTCATCAGATCCCTCTATGTACACTTTCATGGTACCGGTTCATCCACCACGTGCCATCCGTATTGCAGCCCTGGTGAACACCGTTCTCTTTGGGAGCATTAGACAGCTTTTCTTAGATACTGCTAAAAAGTTTCCATTTTAAAATTGTTATTTTAGATCTTACAGGCTTTTTATCCTCTCTGGTACCTTTTAGTTGAGGCTGTCTCAACACTTGGATTTTAAGCCTTTGTATTCAGTCTACCGTATCTATCCACCATGGTCACCTTTTTGGATCAAAACTGACAGAATCAGTTGCTTTTCAAAGACAAGGTCTCCCTGCAGGAACTCATTACCCATTCAGCACGGATCTACAGCCAAATTCTCCACTGCGTTCCCCTGCAAAGGGGCAGAAGAGGCCCAGTCAGCTACGCTTTCCCTGAAATGGGGGATCTACCTTCCTCTGACAACACATAACCTTAGATGACACTACATGAGTGGCCACCCTTTCTTCTACGTGCTCTCTGCAGCCTGTTTACAACGCTGAGGAAGCCTGTTGAGGCTAATAGCATTTATGGGTACTCAAAAGTGATTGCTAGGTAGAACATCTACTCTTTAGTCTTTTGCCGTCCTTCCATACCTGCATCTTGATGGAATAAACTTTGGTCCAAAATATTTGACAGCGTGAGGAAAATATGACCTGGCCTTAGATTCAAATGTCTCTGTATTTACTAGCTTCGAATTCTGAATCCAGAGGCAAAGAGTAACTACGCAAATTCAGTATTGCTCTGCCCAGATGAAGAAGAACAAGGCACTACTACTAAAAAAACACCTTTCCAGGCTCTTCTCCCTTGCAGCTGGCAGAGGACTTGTGCTCAGCTCACTGATGCAGAGCTGCCCCACTGCAGAAGGTGCAACACTGACTGCACTGTGCAGGACAAGCCCTTACCAAGGCCTTGCGCCAGGGTGAAGGGGACCAGATCCTCATGGTGGGCAGCCACAGTACAGCAACGGTGCTGGCAAAACCACCTTTCCTCCACGGACTCATTTCTTCAGCTCTTTGGCTTTGTGATGCTCTGCATTAAAAACAGGCAACTGGGCACAGCACTATCTCCGTACACGCCGTTTTCCCTTAGACCAGAAACCTTTAGATAATTTTTGCAATCTAGATTATATTTTTCTTTTCTTCTGAATTTCCTCATCGTGACTTCCACCACCGTTCCTCCCGCTCCTGTATCTCCTGCCCCACGTCCTTCCCCACGCTCTTGTCACAGGCTGCCACGTACGGATGCGAGATAATGGGCTTATCTGATCTTCCACGTGAATTGATAGCGGCTATTTGTTTGCATGCGTGTGTAAATTCTTGCAGATTCCCTGTGTGATCTTTTATCGCACCCATACAATTAGTGGAAGAAGAAAGACAACTTTCTCTTATCAAGCCTTTAACTGCTGAGATGATACAGCCCCCACAGGCAAAAAAGCAAAAACGTAAGGCTTGGGTGAACGCCTCGAGTTAAAAGCAGCGCTGCAGGTCTTCTCCAGGAGAGAGAGATGTAAAGAGCCTCAAATCTTACATTAGAATTACGTACATGTCACCTGCGTGATGCGACTGCGGCTGGGGGCGCAACGGGTTCGCAGCTTTGCACATCCACTGTCACGCTCACGTGCAAATAAAAAGGCTGAGGAACACGCTGGTGTACCCCAGTTACAGCAAAAAGAGTGAAAAGTAGCGCCTGTGGCTTTGCTGAGAGGGAATAATGCACGTGTGTGAATGCTGATGGCTGAGTTTTTGGGGGGTAGAGGAGGATGGTGCCACACCAGTCAATGCCAATGCCAGTTCCCCAAACAAGTACTCTATCACCTCGCAGTGAAAACCTGTGGGACAGAGCAGAGTTCTGATCAAATCCGTGAACTCTGTCCACCTCGCTGTTTCCAGGAAAGCCCATGTGCACAAAGGGAAGAGCGACTCCTTGGCACAGCCCGTGCAAGAAAGCAGCTCGGAAACCCATGGCAGCTTTTTATCCAGACCCTCGGCCAGAAGTCACTTCTATTAGCAGCACCTTGCTAGAGATGTTTATAACAAAACATTAAAGACTTGGGGAGAAAGGAGAAAACAAATTACTCCGCAGAGAACCTAGCAACTCCGCTAAAATACTGTCAGTTATTTATCTGCTGTCGGCAGAGATTGCACACTGTAATCCTCGACAGGCTCGGATCCGGGGGGGATGGAGAGAAGGGGCAGGGATTGCATCGAAGGGCCCTGTTCTCATGCAAAGACATTTTAACACCGATTTAAAGCGAGAACACGTCTGCTAGAGAATGTCACTTTTGATTTTGATGCGTTTCCAAGCGGGCAGGGCCTCCGCTGGGTTGACTTAGCGAGAGAGGTGTTGGGGCTAAGGCTGTGTTTTAGGGCACCGACGGTCCCCGCGAAGCACTAACGCGATGAGGTCACCATCACTTCGTTTCGGGAGGTTTTCTGTAACAACAGCACGACTTCACAAAGATATATTATTTTTTTTTTTACGGTTTAGCCGAAGGGGGTTTTTTTGTTAGGTGAAGGGGAACACAGGAACATAAAAAAAAATAAATTTTCCTTTCCTATTTTTTTTTCCTCTAAAATGAAAACCACATGTAAATCATCAGGGTAGACAATGGTCGTTAAGTATTATTGTATAGGACAATATCTGCGAGCGCTCCGTGTTGGAATACAAGCAGGATACCACTGCCAATGTTTTACACACAAAAACCCCCTCGCACATTACAACACTCGGCTAAAATTAGTCCTCTTTACGAAGAGGC
>NW_010268779.1:38323-88745 GCF_000690775.1 Eurypyga helias
TCAGAGATCAGGTATTTGCGTTAGCAGTTGGAAAAATATTGTTTCACTGTTAATACATTCAAACAGGCTTTCTATTTACGTAACGCTGAAGGGGTGTTTTTAAAATGCAGACAGCGGGTTAACATCAGCTGTCCGGTGTCACCGCCTATCTTTACACTTAATCACTTGCACTGAAGTAATTAAGATGATTTAAATAACATTAGACATTAATTTTCATCTGTGGATGAAAGAAAAAGAGAGTTATCAGAATTACACTGAGTATTTCAGCAGCAGGGGTATCTTTTTCTCGGGGAAAAAAAGAGGAATCATTAATACCAACACTTAAACGTCCAGTCAGTGTTACTGAACTACGTATATTCAAAGAAATTATTTTGAATAATCAGATCCTAGTGACGTGTCTCTATCATCTATGCCTGTGCGCAGCGCCGGCGGGTGTTCAGGAGGTGATTTAATACTTGACGGAAGTCACAGAAGCGGGATCCAACTAAATTCATAAATCTTTGGAAGGTACAGTATTTGGATTTGTTCACCACTTACCACCTGTGAGGCCAGGCAATGTGTAAAGGTCTTTGCTGACAGTCACGTCCACTCAAGATATTAGAGAGGTTAAAAGTCAGATGTTGCTTATCTTCTTCTTGACAAGGATTTGTACTTTCTGATGCTTCAGGCTCGTCCAGTCGGGCCGGTGCTGTTAACGGGGCAGGCAGCCCCTCGTGCTGTGTGGTACAAAGTCCAGGCTGGGCTTCACAAAGTCCAGACTCGCCATGCGCGCTGCTGCTTTTCATTAAACCTCCCAGCGCTCTGCTCTTCTCCTGGCCAGGCAGACCTTCCAGTTGATAAGCATCTCCATTTCTTTTAACACCAATTACCTTTTCCAAATGGACGAGCTTATGTTCTGGCATGAACCTGTCAGGAAAAAGAAGAAAAAAAAAAAATCTATATTGTGTTTGTGCTGGATTTCAGTTTCACCTATTAAATAATTAATAGCAAATAAGACAAACCATGGTTGATATTTTACATCCATCCAAGCAGCTCCACCAGCATTCAGTAAATGACACACTTGATATATAATTATTGTGAATATGGTACCTGTGAAATAAAATAACCAACAGTTCACTGGCTGAAAAGCCAAAAGTGTCCACCGAACCACATCACCGCTAACAGCATGTGCATGAACAGGGAGAACAAAACTATCTGCCTGCTAAAACGAAGTGAAGCAAACATCTCTGGGAAGCAAAAAGGCAATTCAAAAAAGTCTTGGCATTTTTGCCGGGATTACGGCTAGCCGGGATTTGGCTAGCAAATGCCAAATGCAGCAATGCTCAATCTAACGTGAGGCCTGTCGACATCTAGACCGAGCCCAGCAAGTTGTTTTATCACAGGAAAATGAAAGCTAACGCAGGAAAACTGTGGCCTAATAGCATGGGCCAAACATGTACCGTGACATGGAAGTGGATCTTCTCATCCAACTATCCAGGCCTGATTCCTACAGTTACTAACTGAAAAAATTAATCACAAATTTGAAAAAAAACCACACATAGGAGAGAAGCATTGAGTTCATAGAATCAGAAAATGGTTTGGGTGTAAGGGGCCTTAAAGACCATCCAGTTCCAACCCCCCTGCCATGGGCAGGGACACCTTCCCCTAGACCAGGTTGCTCCAAGCCTCATCCAGCCTGGCCTTGGACACTCCCAGGGATGGGGCATCCACAGCTTCTCTGGGCAACCTGTCCCAGTGCCTCACCACCCTCTCCGGGAAGAATTCCTTCCTGGTACCTAATCTAAACCTCCCTGCTTTCAATTTAAACCCGTTACCCCTTGTCCTGTCACTCCAGGCCCTTGTAAAAAGTCCCCCCCCAGCTTCCTTGTAGCCCCTTCAGGCACTGGAAAGCTGCAATAAGGTCTCCCCGGAGCCTTCTCTTCTCCAGGTTGAACAAGCCCAATTCTCGCAGCTTTTCATCATATTTACTTACATGCCTTTCAGTGTGATTATGGTTCTCCCAGATAAGTTGAGACATTTACATTTTCCGTTTCCTTTTAATTTCCAAATGTTTACATACTATAGCCTGTTTATTGCACTGTTTACTAAATCCAACACTTGCTCCACTTTATCAACCTCCTCCACAGTTTTTCAGTTTTACCCCATCACAGCTCATTTCTGGGCTGTGAACAAACCACTCCCTTCCCTCTTTGTCAAAAGAAATATTCCTAAACACCAGAATCACCCACTTTACCCTGCAACAGAGCACCTTAAATGCAAGAAGACCCTTTTATCTTCGAAACCACTACCAAAACACAAACATGCTCACACTGTGAGCTTTACTGCAGTTGTACTCTTGACTAATTGCTTTGAGGATTTTTCTTCAAACCCCGCGTTTTGACAGCCTAAGCTGAACTATAGACCTAAAACTGGCTGCTGGTGGCTGCTCTGAAGTATGGACACATCCCTGTGAGGATATACTTTTATATATATTTACACATGGGAAAAGCTGAAGGAGAAATAGGTTAAGGGATTTGCCCTAAACCACCAAGTCTGTGACTGAACTGAGGGGAGTGATTTACCAAGCCTAATTTAGCTAACAGATTTTGAAAAATCATTGCCTTTAAGAAGAATTGCTTGGTGTGTGAGAGGTCGGACTACCTAGGCAGGCTGTATCCCCCTGCCTGTCTTTAATCTCCCGGCCAATCATCCACTCAATGCCCCATTTCTATTTCTGAAGAGGTTTTCATCTTAATTTTCAGTCCTTATAAATCTGACCCGTCACTGCAGAATTTCTAATAATATTAGATAAAACTTTACCGATCTCTCTGGAATAAACTATTTAATATCCTTTATTTAAGACATGTGTGTGCAATCAATTCCGTGGTATTTACTTGCATTACACACACAGTATTCATCATCTTGACAATTTTTAAAAGTTTTAGAACACCATTTCACTTAACAGTTTAAAAAAAAAAAATAAAAAGGAGATTTATTTGATGGTTAACTTTGGAACAAGTTATCTGCATTAACTTCCATTGTTTTGGCATAAAGTAGTCCTGTATATTTTACTAACAACAGTGAGACATGATAAAGGATGTAGGCAGAGAGCCATAAACAGCTCTCGCTGCAACCCACAGTGCTCGTGTAAAAGCATTAATTTTTCGGACTGTGATTGGAAGACATCACTGTGCTCAGCCACTTGGATTTTACTGAATACAACCTTGTATAAAATGCTGTACCTGAAGAGAACAATTTTAACTGCGGAAAGACCACTGTAAATCATATGTAGTACAAACTTGTCCACGCGATTGGAATGATATAATGGATATTGTAGTCCCTAACCACTAGCTAATGTTCTTTATGACACTTAAATAAATGACCTGAAAATAAACTAATAACACCATGAAATCTTCTAAACCTGTTCACGTGCACTTCCCAAATGCATACTGGAGAAAGCCAGCGTCTAGGTAGCACATTTTTTTGTGTGTTTATATTTTCTCCAGAACATTTTTGCTCCTGCTATTCTTTTTTTCCTCTTCCAAACCTTCATTAATTCTTCTTTGCTGCCACCTTCCAGAGAGTCACCTCTCCACCCAGGACCTGCCCAAATCTCAGTCACTTATAAACTTACAAGATTCCTCTATCACCACCCAGAAGACTGTAACCTGGAAAAAAACCAAAAAACAAAAAAACCTCCAAGGACTCCAGTGTTTTATTTGGAGCCAATATCTACTCCCACAAAGATCATCAGAGTTTCTGAAATCCTTGTCTATATTTCAGCAGATAAAACCTCAGAGAGGGTAAGGATGGAATAGCAATTCCTAATACTAGGGGTAGGAGTGGACATAGGCTTGGAAGACTACATATAAGGAAGAATTTTTTACGATGAGGGTGGGGAGGCACTGGGACAGGTTGCCCAGAGAAGCTCTGGATGCCCCATCCCTGGGAGTGTCCAAGGCCAGGCTGGATGAGGCTTGGAGCAACCTGGTCTAGTGGAAGGTGTCCCTGCCCATGGCAGGGGGGTTGGGACTAGATGGGCTTTAAGATCCCTTCCAGCCCAAACCATTCTGTGATTCTAAAAAACAAGGTAGAGATCGACCACAGCAGATAGGTATTATTACTTATGGAGAAGGAGGCACCATTTTTCTCAACCTTAATGCCCACTAGTCATATAAGAAAAATACCATAGCATTCTATCTTTAATACAGGAGGGCTGTATTGTTATTATTTACTTATGGTAGTGAAATCTTGTACACATGAAACTTTCCAGAAAAAATATCACCAAAGCATACAAATATTAATGTTTTCAACAGATTCCCCAAAGTACGGTCTGTTACATCTTAAAAAAAAAAACCAGCACCATAAAAACTTCTTTACTTTTATGTATAGCTCATATTTAAACACTGAAAGTTCAAAACAAGAAATGGCTTAGTTATCTGATTTTGGTACCAAGACTTATTTTCAAAACTTTCAAAATTATTTTTATTTTATTTGTTCACTTTTTTTTATGATCTCTGACCCATATAACAGTCAAATTTTAAAATTTTATGAAGACTTTAAAAAGAGTAAGCCTTGAAAACTTACTCCTTTTGCATACTGGGTATAGATGTTTAGTTAAAAAGATGGGTTAAAAATTAAACTAAGTTCATATATAATAAAAATGTCAGACTTTCAATTTAAATATTTGATATTTTGCATAACAGATTTTTTTTAACTCCCCAATTATATATTATATATTTTCATGTACACCATGAAACCCCGCTCCAAGGAAGCCCACATACTTTTCCTGGAAGCAGACACATGCGTTTTCCCCAGCTCTTTTGTTAAACGTTGCCATGTTACATTGTATGTGTTTATTCACAGCACTTCGTTTGCCCTAATGAAAAATTACTTACGGGATTTGTTTTCTTTTTGTGGCCCTAAGAGTCACTTTCTGTACCATTTTATTAAAACCAACTAAAAAAAGGATGGAAAGGCCATGATGTCACCGCTCGATGAATAGCAACCACATAAGAAAGCTGAACTGGAGTGCTGGTTTAGGTTAGACCAAATTATACGGGCAAGTTGTGTGTGTTGTGCACTAGTCTGAATAGTTGTTTTGGATGAGCAAGGACAATTTGTAAGAATAGATATAAAAAAAAATTGAATTCAGAAAAACTGGGCCTTCTCTTACTGCAGCGACATTTGGGGGCAAAGTTAAAGATAGTTCTGAAAGTGCCGTGGATTTTTTTCTTTTCCTCTGATATTGCCATAAAAATGTTTAAAAATAATAAAATATAAAAATACCTGGAGTTCATGTGGCTGTTAATTGCTGTGATGGACAGTCATTTTTGTCACCTGCAATTTACTGGGAAATTCCATTTCTGCACTTCCTTTCTTTCTGCTTCCCTGAATTTGTCTTGTTCCCGTGCTGAAATTGTTCCCACAATTACTACAAATGAGTGCAAACCTACACCACCATGAACACATATTACTGGCCAAGCGTGGTACAAAGAGCAAAGTTGCATGGATATCTCTGAGCTTTTTCAAAAGTCAGAATTTTGTCCACTCTGTTCTAAGGAAAGAGAAAGTCATGAAAAGTTCTTTAGAGGCCAAATGAACAAACAGCACACACATCAGTCTATACTTGAGTTTTATATTTATATATAAATGTCTATATTTATACCTTTTATATTTAATGTTACAAATCACCTGATAGCAGTAAAACTGATGCATTTATATTTACTGACTTCTCGAAAGACAGCAACAAATGACAAAACTGGGAGACGAGTCTCAGTTCAGGGATGTTTTTCCTTGGTATTTTTTTATTTTCTCCTCTGCAACTACTGTCACATTTTGCTCCACAGCAGAAAAGACTTGCTGACTGAAATCAGGCGACCCAAAGCAACCTAAAAGCTCAAATGAAGATTCCCAATATTTAGGGAATTTGATATTAGGGTTTATTGAAGTTGTCACATACTTTCAGGGATCTAATTTCACTTTCTGATCTTTAGCAGTGGTTGTAATTCTTCATTCAGAAGAGGGAAGAGATTACTTGTCAGCAGTAATCTCTAACACAGATAATGCCATATAAATATTAGGGGCTTATAAGCATGGACAAGGATTAGGAGCAAAGAGAGAACAGAACGAAGACTGAACAGAGTCAAGATAAAGCACTGGGAAGGGCATGGCAAAAGAAAATACAAGGTCTGCGGCCGAGCTTGTCTTCCCGCAGCAGAATATATATTTTGCTGGGTAGAACAAGTAGGGTTTACACATTTCCCTGTTTGCAAACTGTAAGATATAAAAGTATATAAATATTATTTGCGATGTGATCATTTTCCCCTGTCACTACCTTCTCTCATCCTCTTCCACGGCACAGAGAAAGTACAGAATAGTCGCAGAGAACCACTGAGGTGGGCAGGTCTGTGGTCTGACCTCCTCCTCAAAGCCCACGCACTTGGAACAGGTTGCTCAGAGCCCCATCCAGTCAAGTTTTAACTATCATCAAGGCCAAGGATGAGGAAGACTTCTTTGTAATAAATAAGCCAAAATACTGTTGTTTTGGCAACAAATTAGCTGGATGCAACAATCCTTCACACTCCAGTGGGGTGCCCGATTAGCAGGCAGGATCCAGAGATGCTCCCTGAGAAGAAAGGCTGGATCCAGATAAACCATGGGGAGTTGGTTCTGACTTAAGTGCTAATTCGGTCCATTGGAGTGGGGAAGGAAGATGAGACGGGCAGGAGACAAAAGATGTCAAGGGTAAAGAGAGCAGAAGAGAAACTGGAAAGTCCCCAGATCCTTTAAACCATAACTTCCACCTATTTTTCCAAATAATTCCCGAGCAAAATCCCTCAATATTTAGTATTCATATTTGATACCACCATAAATTCCCATTTCTACCTAGCATTTACACTTTTGTTCCTAATCTAGTTTCACTGTGAATCTGCCCCTGTACTCTGCTCTGGTGAGACCCCTCCTGGAGTGCTGCGTCCAGCTGTGGAGCCCTCAACATCAGAAGGATATGGACCACTTGGAGCGAGTCCAGAGGAGGCCACGAAGATGATCAGAGGGCTGGAGCCCCTCTGCTGTGATGAAAGGCCGAGAGAGTTGGGCTTGTTCAGCCTGGAGAAGAGAAGGCTCCAGGGAGACCTTATAGCCCCTTCCAGTGCCTGAAGGGGCTACAAGGAAGCTGGGGGGGACTTTTTACAAGGGCCTGTAGTGACAGGACAAGGGGTAACGGGTTTAAATAGAAAGTGGGGAGGTTTAGATTGGATATCAGGAAGAAGTTCTTCCCAGACAGAGTGGGGAGGCACTGGGACAGGTTGCCCAGAGAAGCTGTGGATGCCCCATCCCTGGAAGTGTCCAAGGCCAGGCTGGATGAGGCTTGGAGCAACCTGGTCTAGTGGAAGGTGTCCCTGCCCATGGCAGGGGGGTTGGAACTAGATCTTTAAGGTCCCTTCCAACCCAAACCATTCTCTGAGTCTACGATTCTATGACAACACCCAGTTTATTCTCCAAGATGCCATATCTGTACCTCAATACAGGGAGGATGGCCAAACCAATCTCTAACTTTCCTCTCAATATCACATGTGAATTTCTAACATTAAAATTACTGCTGAAGATGCACCATAAAGCCTACATCCTAGATGACCAGGGTTTTAACTAAAGTGTTCTACAACTCTTATTCCCACAAAATACATGTAAATGTACCACCTTCCAAAACACAAGCCGGCAGTAAAACTGTGCAAAACAGGAGCAAAAGCAGGTGAAACTGATCCAAAACAAATATATCCCTGAAAGTCTAAGCTTTCCTGGGTTTGAGTCCTCTCTGCTGCTGCTCTTCTTGGACATAATTTCAGACAAAAACATGTCTATCCTAATCCTTTTGGGATTATTCCATTTTGCTACATATTTACTCCTGACAGATGACTTCAACAACTTAATACTGGAAAGGGGACTCTGGACGCACTGAAGTCAAAGGCAAAGCTCTCTGACTGCAAGAGAGACAGTGTTTGACCCCAAACGTATCATTTCTGAATTCACATCTTCAAATCTCTGAAATCCTTTAACACTAAATGTGAGAATCCGTGCAGTTATAATTTTTAAGAACATCATTCTCCACAAATGAAATGGTGATAATTTAAAAACTCCTCAGAAAGATGCTAATGAACTACAATACATATTTTATAACAGAGTCAAAAATAATTTATGCATTATTTTGCACAAGATATGAAAACATGAATTAATTGATAGTTCAGAAATAAAGTAATTTTCTCTATAATTAAACATCATGAGTGTGTAGATCTGCTACACCGACACTGCAAGGTAACAGATACACTTACGGAGCACTAAGAGTCACCTTGATAACAACTGCCAGAAATTTAGAAATTGTTGACTTAAGTTCTGCTTCTGCAGAAGTTCAAAAGAATGAATTACACTACGGGGAAAAAAGTTAGGCTTCTGAGAATTGCAAGGTTTTTAAGGTTCTTTAGGATCCTAAAGGATTGGTCATGTTTATTAGTGCTTTCTTAAACAGAATAAAAAACAGCTCTCGAGTGGTTACTTGGAAAATGCAAATTTCACATATAGCTCCAAACAATACAGTATCTCTGCTTGTTAAACAGAATTGGAAATGGGTGTTTGAAAACTGATATCACACCTTAAATCATCTTATGTCTTTTTTTTTTTTTTTTAATTAAAACTAATACCAGGATCCTGTAACATACAATTTCCTGTTTTGTGGAAATACTTCTAATCAGGATATATAGGATGGATGTCCCTTTTAAACAGGCTGTTTTGTAACATACGCAATGCAGAAGGGAGTGCTATCATAACACTTCAATAGTTAAGTGACTTTATGAGAAAAATACTTCCAAATGTTTCCTAAAACCTTCCAAACCGCACCAAAGAACATTATTGTAATATTATGTTTCCCTATGGCCTGCAATGTTTAAGCTTGCTATTCTCAAAATGATACTTGGATGAAAAATATAAGTTTATGTAATGTATAAATTGTTCCTAGAAGAAAAGTTGCCTTTAAAATTACTCTGTATATATGTCAGATATTTTACATTTTCAATAGCCTTTCTGTATTAATTGAACAAATAGTATGCTAGGGCTTTGGGCTGCACATGAATAGTCTGTATTTTAAAACTGAACAGTCACCGTGTGATCTTATTCATGGCAAATACTGAAAACAATAACTGTCCTAACCGATTACATATCAAGTTCCCCTTAATAGATATCCATATTTCTTCCACAGTATACATAATCCACATAAACTGTACACCATATATCAATAACATATTCCAGCGAATCCACCATCAAAGAGTCCGTTTATAGTAGGTTTTCATTTGACTCAGGGTTGTAATGTTCTGTGCAAGCATAAGCTAACCATTTCGGTGATTTTGCCAGCAAGCTGCTTTTTGGCAGATTATTGGCAGTACATATTGGCAACAAACTAGTGCAACTAAGACCTTCTTATAACTTACAGGTAAATAATGATTTTAATAAATTTATGTAAAATGTTCCACTTGCTCACATCTGGTTTTGATAATTCACTTGACTGCGCAAACTTCTGTGTGTTTCTCAGGAAAACACATATTTCACCTCAATTATTTAACACTTTCTCAGGTACCCCAAGAAATAAATAAGAAATGAAACCTACTTTCACTCAAAAGTTTAACTGAAGAGAGCTTTATCTGAAAGAGCTAAAGAAATTAATTAAAAATAATAAGTTTCTGCACATAAAAAACCAAACCACATTTTGTCATTAATACAACATTTGAGTAATAAGAAAAACACAGGGCTATTGTAGTCATCTCAGCCACAGGGCATCCACATCAGATGGTCCAGTCAACTGCCTCTGGCACTGAGGACCATGGGGTAAAGCAGAGACTTGGACTTCCACTGGAAAATGTGTTGCTCTATTAGATATATTTACACTACAAATGAAGTTTAAGTGTGTCTGCATTCGCATCTCAGCTAGGCAGTGTGGTTTAGAAAAACCTCTGAGTTCTAATCCCAATTTTGGCAGTGGGATTATTGTCCAAACACCAGAGTCCTCTCTCCATCTCTAGAACTAGAGTGGCAGTAGGACTCTGCCCTAAAAGGATAAATTTTTTGTCAGAAAGCTCTAAAAATGTTTTTACCACTAGTAGCAGAGTCATTAAAGGGAAAAAAAAACCCACTAACCAAAAACCTTGGATTCCCTTTCTCTGGTATAAATCAGGATGACGGTGATGCTGCCCTTCTGCATCTGGGTACCAGAAGTTTCCTCAGGCAGCCCGCACCCCCAAATTTCTGGAAAACTTACATTGCGCATCACTGAGCTACCTATGATGTTAAAGACTGTAAAACAAGAAGAGGAATATGCATTTTTGTTGGAAAAAGGAGACAGCAGTATCAATACAAACAGCACTGTTACCCTTGCACGCTATGAGCTGGCAGTTACCAGCATGAGGCCAGCAGGAAGGATGGTGCCTACCCCATAAGGAGACACAGACATGGGAACAGCTTGAGCTAACACCTGCTCTGTAGCAGGACATGGTCATCTTGAGCACTACTGCACCAAATACATTATTAAAAATATGAGAAAAAAATCAGAAATCTTGGAGATGCAAAGAGCTTGACCATGACTGTTCAGCCCAAGGCTTTGCTTCTACAGCTCTGAACACTGTTCACATAGATACACCGCACACGTCCATGGGGAGCAGTACTCTCTGCGGTACTTTGAGGTTTCTAGCGAAATAGGTCAAAAAGGTGAAAGGCCAGCATATGAGAATTTAAAGCCAAATGACAAAAATCAAAATAAAATTATTTAATCACACCAAGTAGAAGTTTCTTCAGTTCTTCCCTTACATCCAAGCCACCGGTTCTCAGGACACCAATTCCTGACCAGCCACGTTCTATCTGGTGACAACTCCTGCCAGCTGCCCCCACGCTCCCCACATCCTTCACCCCGAGTGCTGGGAGCAACGCGTCCGGCCTGTTGAACACATAACCGTAATTAAGGGAAGTCGTGCAATTTAAAAGGTTTCACATAGCGAACCTCCATGTCCCTCCTGCCCGTGGATACCTCTAAAAGTTCCATTAAATAATTGCTTTAACTGTAGCCTGTAATGAACAGGGAACCATCATTAAGGTTCTGATCTTATTTGTGCCCAATTCAGCCTTGAATTTGCTTGCTGTTTCTGATCATTTATTCACTTACGGGGTCAGCAGTTTAAGATTTTGTAAGGCTTGGCAACATGGTTAAAGCCCAGTGAATTCTTGTTGAGATCTATTGGACATGCTGGTAAAACTCGCTGTTGCTATAGTAGACTTGCTTTTAATTTGATCTGTTTCAAGGATTCGGTATCCTCCCAGCACGTTAGAAACCTAAGGGCATATATTTGTATTGTTTAAAGGCAGGAAATTCTGTGAACTGAAATGAGAACATATCCCTTTTGCCTTTATGGACTTTTGTTATTTTCCCTTCCTTTTGGGGTTTTGGAAACAAAACGAGTGAAAGCTGAAAGTTTGAACAATAGCAAATTACTTTCAAGGAAAAAAAAAAAATAGAATACCAAGCCTACTTTTATAGCTTTATTCATACACTTTGTATATATGTAAATTGGATTTATCCAGGCATCAGAAAATACTATTTGCAGCAGGGCCTCAGACTGCAACAGGATCATACTGGTTTTGTCACAAAAGACTGTGGACTTTGCTGTTTTACTTTATTATTATTCCTTTACTACCTTGTATTAACTTGTACCCCACCGACTTCATGACAGAGCCGATTTGTTTCATGCTAACCACAGAACTAGGGCAATCACATTTTTATTTTAAGGAGAAAAACTATGCATCTTTGTAACTCTTTCACTTTAACTCCTTGTCCCACGTGTCTGGCGTCCCTCCTTTAATTGATGAGAAATGTAGGTCTGGACTCTGGGACCACTGACAGGGTACAGACACATGAAATGAGAACGGGTGAAAGATGAGCAGGGACACATATTCTGCTAAAATTAAGGGTTGGACAGATACTGCCTTTTAGACAACTACAGCAGCAAACTTTTTTACAACGGCTCTGTACTAATTAGCAGAAGGACTGGAGGCAGAGTGGCTGCATTAGCACGGAGACCTGCTCTCAGCAGGATGCGTCAGTCCTAGAGCAGTACTGCACCAATATGTCCATGCGGCTCTTGGTGCTCAAACTAGCTTGGTTAGAGCGAAGCCTCTTTATCGCACATAATGAATTATACTGTGCTACTTTATAAGAATAGGGTCATAGCCGCGGTTATGGCTCTGTGGAGTACTCCTGCCTCATGAGAGAGCGCAGGGATGCAGCGAAGTCTGCCACGAAGCTCGCTGGAGGACAGCTCACGTACGGCAACCTCAACTGAGGCCATTTCAGCAAGAGCCTCAACACTTACCCGGCACTTACACAGCGGTGTTCCGTGCATGCAGTGTAGAACAAGCTGACTGCTCCTATCTAATAAGCTTAATAGCTAAGTATAAATTACAGTGGGATGCAAAGCCTGAGAGAGACACTCGACACCCAAGATACTGCTTGGCCACTGGATCTCTCCCAGATACTGTTTCTTCATACTTGCTAATTCCTCTTCCTGGACAGCAGCAGTTATGGCACTGGTGAACTGCAGGACTTTGGTTTATTCGCTTTTGTGTGGCACAGTGCTTTGTGCCCATCTCATCTACCCTTGGAGGTTACGAGAGCCGAAGCAGGGATCACAATGAGACACCATCAATCATCACAATAAACACAGCTCAGCTGTTTCCACGCAGCCGAAGCCTTTGGCGGAGAAGAATCGTAGTAAGGGATTTGAAAGAGCATGAAGAGGGGGCTTTACTTTAAGTGCACGCAATAATGAGTTGAAAGAAACACTCCTCACCATCAACCCCAGGGAATCAGGAGCTGAAAGGTACTCCTGTTCACCCCTGGATTATCCGTCCTGTAGATCTCTATATAAGAGCAACAGGGATCCGTAAGGACCAGCTGTAATACTTCTACGGTCTTTCCTGCAGAGGTGGGCAATGAAGAGAAAGGCTTGGACCCCCCACCAGACATCACAGGCTACATCACCTTCCTGATAGAAAAACGGGGTCCAAAACCTAGCACCTATGATCACCACAGGTGCCCCGACTGTTCTTGGGGTCACATAACCATACATGCTCTCTTATTGAGTAAACTAATACAACAGTTTTGCCCCAGGGGTCAAAGAACAACTAACGTCGTATGTTGAAATGCAGCGGCGCACAAGTGTTCATATTTATATTCAGCATATGTACGCACAACTGACCACGAGCCAACAGTTTATAGGTCCCACTCACCTTATTCTCGGTTCTTCTGAAAACACAGTTAAAGGCTCTTAGGGCAAAAATTACAACTAAGTTCTTGAACTAGACAAAAAATTGGCTGTGACACCGTTTGTTAAAGGTTATGATAAACTAGAAGGTCCAACTAAAAGGAGCCGAGGCATTGTTTGCTAAGTTGTAGCTGCAGACAGAATGTTTTGTGCCAAGATCAAAAGAACAAGGTGTTCATATAAATGGCCTTTTATTTTGATCCTATTATTCTATATGAGCTCGAGGAGAGATCAAAGGAAAAAGTACCCAGGTTTCACTATTAACACTTAACATAGCTCTAGTCAGAAAATCCTTTCCAGATTGCTAGTGCAATTTAAAGCCCAGCACATTTTTGTTGTTCTGTGGGGTAATATACCTGAAGGCACAGTTTTGATTCCTTGACCACCTTTCCTATTGTGGAAAATTGCTTCTGATATATATAATTTCGGTTATTTTCATTTTTATGACAGTAACCCCCAGACACCTTAGCTATGGGGACTACACAGCTTTGAGTTGTACTTGCTATCCCAGAGAGACAAGCTGCCCTGAAGTAGCGACAATATGTTACTGGCTGCATACAACAGTCGGGAAATTCAATCCCTTCGGAGTCAAGCACTGAAGTCAGGTTCAGCCCCTGCCAGTGGCAGTTCCACTGGAAGCAAAGCATACCAGCTTCAACTGAGTATGTAAACAAACCTAATGGGCCTTTAAAAACATCTAAAGGTTCCTCCTGATAGCTGGCAAGAGTAAATGTGCTTTAATATGTTGTATTGCTTATTATGACACTATCCAGGACTACTACTATTAATTAATGGTTCTATTGCCTCTCTTCGAACCCAGCGATGCTGCATAAAGAAAAAATAACTGTATATTGTATTTCTTACAAAGCCAAAGTATGCTAACAAATTTTAACATTCATGCTTTCTTTGAATGTAAGCTTTTTTTATTGAGGATTCACTAAATTAGGGCGGAAATGTCAGAATATTACTTCCAGTGAATTTCCCTGACTTAAAAAGACCGCAGGAATCAGCTAACAGGTATAGACTATTTTTGGAAAACTCACCAATCTAGCATTCATGAGAAAAAAAAAGAATGCACATGTCCTTCTTTCCTGCCTTGCCCCTCCCTCCCCACTTGCTATTAAAACATTCATGTTACAAAGTCGTTCCAAAGTTTATTGTAAATGCCAAGAAGTGGGAACGGATCCCACATGAGCTGGCTCAGCTCTGGCCCACCATCTTGAACATATTCATTTTATCCAACTCGATTCTAGGAAAGGTTTTTGGGGTGTTGTTGTGGGTTTTATCTTTTAAACTTAACTTTTCTCTAATAACAGTAGATTGTGAGGGGATGGCAAGTCACTACTCTGGGAACTTGAAGAGTCGATGCTAAATGCATGCAGGTGAGCTGTGGCCTAGAGTGAACATCACAATTACGGGTTAAACGAGACAAAATGTCTCACGCACATTCAGAATATGTTCATATTACACACAGCAGCCAGCTGGCTATAAATCCAAGAAGTAAGCTGGAAAGCTTTAGAGTTTAAATGGAGGAATACAGACACAAATGGAAGAACAGTGGTTTGTCACCATACGAATGGCTTTTAACTGAAAAGACCGGACTGTTTTCACAAGGGTTTTCCAAAAGAGTAACCTTGTTGACATGAAAAAAAAAAAAAAGAGTAAGTATGATGATTGGGACATTCCATATATTTGTATTTTCTATTTTGAGACAGAGAAGTCTGATTCAGCGTGTCTGAACAATTACAACACGGCTTTACATACAGGTGTTCCTAGTGAATTGGAACGCAAGTTCTTTAATAATACCTCTGCAGCTGATGATCCATAAACAAGATTATTAATTTATTTCAGATTCAAATTACCACGAGTTGAGCTGAGAGAAGCCACGAACCATTTTTCTTGCCCAATCTCCAACTGTAAGAAATGTATGCTATAGCCTTCTCTACTCTCAGTATATGAACCGCTGAAGTTATGGCCAACGATCCTACCTCTGCACAAAACCATGGACCATCTTGAAGCTGCAAAACGAACACCTTCTGGCAGGCAGAAAGGATGAGACAAGCATTTCTCAGTCTTTCTTCTGTTTTTATTAAATGATGACAACTACCAGAACCTTCTGGAACACAGACCCAAGATATGTCCTAATAGGTTTTCATAAATGGGTGAACCTGAATGATTTTCTACAAGTCTAATCACCTCATTTGAACATTCTGGGATCTTACCAAGATGAACACTTGCTCTTTCTCCACTCCACCAAAGGCAGATGTAACTCCCTCTTGAATCCAAAAGAGGAGCTTAGGTTCTTACCAACCCCAATATCAGCTACACTTTAAAGATACAAAGGAAGATCACATTCACAAACTATGTTTATATTAATTTCTATGTTATACATAAGTGTGTATATATAACAACTTCTATAAAGCTAATATATATATATATAATAATTTTTGCAAAACTTTTTTTATGTTTGAAAGTGGCTGTAACCTCATGGTTTTGATGTGCTCACTGTTGACAAGAGTCAGATGGAAACTGTAGGAAGACTGATAACGTGCTTGCTCCCCAAAACCTTCCTCCTATGTCTCTGAACTGACTGAATGGGAACGGAGAGGGAAAGAACAAAGATTTGCTGTTCTTTATAGTCACGCAACGAAAGTGTAGGTTAAGTACAGGAAGTATTTGCAGGTTTCAGATATTTTGTGGACCTTTGTTGCTTTTCCTTGCATTCAGATCTAATCTCAGCCCCAGCACAGAGCTAGACTTTCATGTTCTGCAGTACTTCACTAATAGAAAACCCAACCCACTGTGGCAATTACGCCAAAGTGGGCTCAGGACATAGATTTTAACTTCATCTTTTTGTAGGCAGTTATTCATAGTAATACATTAAGGAAAAAAGTTTCACCAAGAAGAGAAGGCTTAAAATCATACTGCTGAATAAATTAATAAAAAATATTTTATGTATATTGACAGTAGAACACACCTACAGACTGGAAAGATATAGCTATAACTTTTAGAAGAAATCTGGATAGGGAATTTGATGTTCCACATCACATATGTCACCACCAAGTGATCTTTAAACCCCACAGGTATAAAACCACCAAGAATTTGTTTTTCTTAAATTTCTGATGCCAAATACATATATATCTCCATCTCACTCAAGTTATCATTAATGACTACCAGAATATTTTTAGAAGGTCCTACAAACAAAAGGGTAGTATTCTCCCTACAATTTTGAATAAGCAATAAATTGTGTTTGGTTCTTCAGCTTCAATCAAGCTGCATTATTTCTGCATTATTTGCCTTAAGTCAGAATTCTTAAAATAAGCCAGTGTTTTATAGAACTAATTCCTGAGAACTCCAGAATTTGAGTATAATCAGCTATTCTAATATAACTGGCTCTGATTGGGAAGTAAGGTACATGATCATATATATAAGGAAGGTTGTATGATTAATTCAAGAGCTGTTCCACTGTACTTATGTGAATAACCATAAACACCCCAACACTGTTTTAATTTCATTATGCTGTTGTATCACCTTCAGTTCTCAGAAACTTTGTTGTGCTAACATCAGCGTTTCATCTTGCACACCTATTGTTTCTATTACCCAGGCCTTTTTTTCCCATTCCTCTCCAAATCAAACATTTCCTTACTTCAGGAAGGCACTGCATCCTAGTTGTGGTACACATCAGCATTAAATTATGCTCTTCCTGGGCATAAGAAAGGTTATTGCATTGGTTATGTGAATGCTGAGCACTTTCTCATCACAGTGGCTAAAAAAAGGTGTGGGCATGTTGCAGGAGAAAGGCTCAGAGCAAGATGAGCAACTCAAAATTGAGTTTGTCAATCAGCAATATTTGGCATTAAAACCAGTTCTGAATATGAATAGGAAAATATCTGGTAAAAGTGTTAGGGAAATTACCAGCTCTCACAAGAGCTTTCAGCTAATTCTTGAGGGTCATCTGTACCTCTGGGTGCTTTGTGCCTGTTTTTCCTTTATTCTCTTTTGTGAAGAAAGCAGGAGATGAAACTCTCACCCGAAGGTAGCAAAGCCATTAACTGCTAAGTACCTCGGATTTTGGTAAACAGTGAGATCACTGGAAGTACTAGTGCATGTGAATTAGAGGAGAATAATGGGACTGAGCAAAAAGTCATGGACTATGTTCATCAATATGTGCCTTTTATGTAAACTAGACTGTTAATTGAAAAACTGTTTTCAGAGTCTCTTAAGAGGCAATCACCTTAGAATTAATCAAAGTGCTGTTATGTTGTTGTTTTTTAACAGGGAATGTGCTCCTTGGGATGTGCAGATAACTGCTGGGAGCAGAGTACTGCAGCCCAAGGCTTTGGGGTTCACGTCTTGGAGCCCGTCTCTCCGGCGGCAGGATGGTGCTGGCCAGGTGAGCACAACCCATCGCCGGCTGGCGAGTGACACGCACGGTTCCCTGGCTGACGTCACTGAACGACAGCAGGAGCAGACGGATGTGTACCAGCAGCCAATGGACTTGGGTACAGGACAGGGCGACACCAGGACAGCGGGTGCTGTTGAGGCTCGTGGTGAGGGCAGGTGACAGCCTACAGGACCCATGGATGAAGAGACTTGGCATTAACATGACCTGCTTAAGCAGGACCACGCGGCTGATGCCGTTGCACCGGGACGGACGTGGCAGTAGGAACCACGATGGCTGGAGGGGGCTCACCAGCCACTGCATTAGATCACAGCCCCCAGAATCACAGAACTTCAGCTCCCTTTTTTTCAGCTGATCATCGCCATGACCCGAGTTTTCAACCCTTTCTTTTCTCTACACTGTCTCATTTACCTATGACTTTCCCTGTTTATTTCTACTAAAGCTACTACCGTAAGGTACGTGGAGCAAAGTCTTCATGAACAATTTTTGGATTTTTTTCTATGTGCCTCGCCTTAAAATATTCCTTGACTTACTTGTTCAGTGCCTAGCAATGGTTCATTAAAAAAATAAATCTCATAATAATAGCACAGTGATAGATATCAAAGGTGAAAATTAGCAATTATTTTGCACTCAAGCAGCCTGAATACATCTTCAAACAGCACACAGAGAAAAGGTCCGTATTTGTCTACCAATGTATTTCTTTAACATTTTTTGATCAATTTATTTCAGCAAACCAACTTAAATTTTTTCAGCATCTTCAAGGGCCTTATTTCATGAATTTTTATAAAAGGCAGAAAAGTATATATAAATGTTTAAAAAGCAGCCAGGAATATGCGCAAGAGTTTTTGTGGAAATGGTGCAATTAGATTTAAAACGCCAACACTTAGATTACTTCTGACATTTGGTCTGTGTCGCTTTTGAATTTGCACCTATGAACAATAAAAAAAAATACTAGTTCTGAAGGAGACTGATGATTTCCTTTGCAATATTTTACCACAGAGCAGTTATTCTCTCTTTCTGCCAGATCTGACAGCCATTCAAATGCACTAGTTTTGTGGCACACTAAACGAGAAATATGATCTCTACTTGGAAACTCCTCTCAAAAAATATTTTCTCCTGTCAATTCTCAGTAACTGCATTCAATAACAAGCGTGACTATTGAACTTTTAAAGTATCAATGTTCAGTCATCTTCCTGAGTTTACATACTGCAGCTGCAGGGAATAAGATGCTGAAAGACTGATCTCTCCCTGTAGTTCAGATGCTTATCATAACCTTTTGTGATATTTAATTGGCACTGCTTTCTCCCCCTTCATTTCCAAATGGATGAATCACAGACTCAGTCTTCCAGGAACCAACCACTTCAGCTATTCTCTGCACTTCCTTCAACTCTTCCTCAACCACAGCCAGCCCTCTGCTTGACCCCACCTTCAATAAATGTTAACTGCAGAGGCTCAGCTAAAACGCATATTAAGCCTTCTGAGAAGAGAATGACTAACACACACCTAAAACCTAGAGTTAAGATGGCAAGCTTGACAGACTCTCCCGAAGCCACTGGGGCTTGTTTGCAGGCTAGAGTCAAGAAGAGTCACCGCTGAAGAAAGTGAAACTCAGATTTCTTCACTTTCTTATTCAATAATAATACAACGTGTCGTCTGGTACTCTGCCCTGAGTTATACACAGAATGTTAATCACAGTTCAATGCAAAAATAGATTACATTGGGTACTCCTCATTATAATTATCTGTTCATTTTAAGTTATAACCTGCAAAAAACTAGATCAGCAATCCAACAGTTGACTTGAGGAGAAGCAATGCATCAGCCAGTCGTCCTGCTCTACCCGTCATGCTTGGACTTCCCCCAACTCCTCTGAGGCGCTCCCAGATCATCTCCCACTTTTAACACATGGACACAGGAAGTCTCATCAGTGCCGAGGTCAGTCTGACCCTCTGCATCCACTGAGGTTACATACATACATTTAATTACCTCCTTGAAAAGTACATCACTGTGTGGCTGGACCTCTGCTGGACCCAACTGCTTTTCTACATAGACCGTGTTAAGCTAAACTCTCAGGTATGATGCTGTGGAAGACAGAGGGCATCTATCAAGCATTTAAGTCTGTAAGAACCTGTTACTTGTGTTCAGTAAATTCCAGGTGCACATTTGAATCCTGTGAGCCTGTGAGGCTCTGCAAAACCTATCAGTCCATCAATGGGTCTACCCCATGAGCCCACCCTGAGCATCCAACCAGATAAGCAGCAGTGCTCAGGTTTGTTACAGGTGCATCAGATGGTCACGGGACATTAAAGAAAAGGTTTGTCAGGAAAAAAGTATACTTTTTGTATTAAAAGTAGAAAAAGGGGGCTGAAGAAAATGTTCACCTCTCAGAAGACACTTAGTGTGTTACAGAAAAAAGCGAACAGTAGAAATATAGGAGCTTCATATGATCTCAGATGCTGGCTGAGGGTTACGTCGGGACACAGCAGGCTGCAACAGATGACTGAGACGGCTATTTCAAAAGGTCTGCAGTTCTTCTATGCTAAAATTATACTTACATGCTTAGAGTGAAAAGTGTAACTAACTTCCTGAGTTAACATCATCAGGGGAAAAAAAAGCAATGAACAAATGGAAATCTAGAGTCTGGGAGTCAACATGAATATAGAATTTTCTGATTTAGCCACATGAATGAAAAGGGCTGAAGTTATGCCCAAGGAAAACAGAGACGATCCTCAAAACAGAGAAAACCACCTGGCAATATTTTCCTGAAATTTCTCTATCTCACTCTTCCAGCAGCACCTGCTCTCAAACCAGGGTTGGACGCCATGATCTTAAAGGCCTTTTCCAAATGATTCTATGATTCACTCATCCAACCTGTGACACAAGCCCTTCCAGAACACACACTGGTGAGGGATTATTAGACCATGTAAGGTTCAAAAAAGTCCTCCTGTCAAATAATTATCTGGGAGACTACCCCACCCTCTCAAATGAAACCCCAGTCATACCCATCATTCATTGCTCCCCAATAAGACCGCTGCATTACAAACCATCGTGCTGTAAAAAACAACTCCTAAAAACCTGCAATTCAAAGAGTTTGCCAACAACTGGTCCTCAGAGCAGCATTAAATGCCACGGTCATACTGCTTCTGTACTCCTGCTCTCTCCATCAACTACCTGCTTCCATAATTTATGGTATCTCACTCACACTGGTCTTATTTAATGGAAACAACTATTCTCAACATGACTATCCTTGAAAAGCTCACACTCTTTTGTTTTGTGTGTATACATATATATATAAACATATATATATGTGGGAGATTTTCTGAGCAGGAAACTATGGAATCATTCCTGTAGTAGTCACGAACAAGTTCCAAACAACATTTTTAGCTCATAGTGCAAAACTTGTCTCTTTAACTGTTTACTTAAGAAAGATTTTTAAAACTTTAATTTATCAATTTTCTTGCAAATAAAGGTTATTAAATGAAAAAAAAGAAAACCTCAGCAGGTACTTCAATCATTGTGAACAGATTTTCATGGAGATGTGGTACCATGACTGTAGCTGCATAAAATCAGCCACAAAGAAAAGTTTAGCTCGCTCTGCTCTTGCTCCAGGAGAAAATAACAGGGCAGTGATCCCATAGCTTTTTAGCTCAGTTCTGTCACAAATGGCAGAAATAACTCCTGGTTATAATTTCAGAGTGGCTTCAGTGCCACCATTATGCACCTCTTGCCTAATGGCTGGGAGAGATGCAGCAAGTCTCCTTTCCCACCCCTGCTATCTACCAGACAGTGCTGTTTTCAGCAGCCCCTTGACTTCTTCATCCAAAGTATTTTGCTCTGTTGCCAAAAGCAGTGGTACCTGATCTGCTTCTGTGGCTTCCTGATTTTACTGTAGCACAACCAATGGCAACAATGAAAAACACTTTTTTACAGAGAAACACATTAAGAAAAATCCAAGCTTTTCTAAAAAAAAAAAAAAAAAGTTTCTCCTAGGTTTAGTGTTCACAAAGAGTAATAGAAAATGCTATTTTTAAAATTCTGGGAATGCAGTCCTTAACTCAAAATAGTTCCAGAATTATTTGCCATTCGTTATCCATTACAATTCAGAACCTGTGTCTAACTTGGAAATTTAGTATGTTTACTCTCTGTTTTATAGTATACTAAACGGTTTCATTACTTTTTACAGGAAGTAATACAGAATTATTTGTAGATTCCGTAATGGAACCAGTGAGGCAATGATCTTCCATTTCTGAAGTTCCCTAGTTATCCTGACACAATAAAAATACATCAAGACAGCAGCAAGAAAGCAAGTGGACAGTTCTCTGCAGCATCTCAACAATAAACAGCCGAACCGAGATACTTCACCAGAATGTACAAAAACTAAATTGAATGGCAGCATGATTGCAGTGGTTCCCGTTATGTTAATTAGGCTGAATTCATGGTTCATTGATGCTGCAATTATGCTGCAAAGAAATGCTGCAAGCATGCTATCTCATCCTCCTGCAGCCTGCTGAGTATGCTGCCATTATTCTTCTTGTGGCAAAAAGACTTTCTAAAGAGATTACACGTAGGAGTCACAGTTATACTTCCACCACACGGTTTGCGAAGAGGCCATTAGATGACCGCATTCCGATACTTACTTCTTTTCCCAGGTTTAATAGGAAAAATGGCTTTCCGAGTTCATTGGCCATTTTTAAAGCATGCTTTACTTTGCCAATTTGCACACTAAGCATACAAATTATAAGCCTTATTAGCCCCATTTTCAACTGCAGGCTAAGTAAAGGAGGTGAAGAGTTTTGCCCAAAGTTATGTACTTCTTCAGTGGAAAGAGTACCTTCTCTTAATGACACCTCCTGATAGACTGTTGGGCATAGGATGAACACACCACCCAAAATGCAAAACCTTCTGCTGTGAAAAATGATTGAAGTGAGTGACAGGTTTGTTTTCAGGATTCCCCTTTATCCAGCGCTCAACCCTTGTATCAGTAGGAAGAAGCTCTGCAGCCATGCAGAGGTTCTTCCAGGTTGCCAGGAACATGATTTCTCAGATTTTCAGAAAATGGCAATTACAACCAACTAAATCAAACACATAATGACTTTGGGATAGGAGAAAGCAAACAAATCATCAATGTTCAATTAATCTGGTGACCAAATTTATTTTTTAATGGAAAGCATATTTCAATCTATATGCTTACAGTGGAGAAACTCTGCTATTATTTTATTTGCATTTACCTAAGTAAGTAACTATTGCTAAGTGTCAAGTTATTCCTGACAATTAAAATACATTAAATATACATACAGATGACCATATATGATGAACATTACAGTTAAATCCCTATCAGCTTTGAAATTAATATTTTTAAATAAACTATAACATAGCTAGATTTAGTCCAAGAAAATTGAACACAGTGCTTAATTCAGCAATGTCAGACTTTTAACATTACTGTTTCCTTGTTCTCCAAGAATTTTTTTGTGATAAGTGAAGCCTTTGTTGCCTGTTCCTTGGCAATAATAGGTGAAGAAAGCCTTCAAAGGAATAAATAGATAAACCATGTGAGGACTAAAGCAGAACACTTCAACTTGTATACAACAGTGCCCTACGTGCACATCCCACAGGGGTTTTGGTGAGGCATTCTGTGAAATAAAGAGGTGCAAATGGGCACTGCTCTCCAGGAACTGAGAGAAGACACATGAAAATCTGGATATGATGGCCTGCAACGAGAAGGAAAACCTTTACTATGGCAGCGGCACCTTCTCTAAATGGGAATGGTGTACTCGGCCACAAACAAAAGTTCTCAAAGCTTTCCAGTTTTCACTGGGTTGAGGAGGCAGGCATGGAGGAAGATGATTTTTCAAGCAAGCAATCTATCTGTTTGTTGGGTTTTTTTTTAGAATGGCTCTATTTTAAAAAACAGACCCTTCAGCAAATGCATTTTCCAGTGCTTTTATTCTCAAAGAAACACTGTGTGGAGTCAGGTGTCTAAAGAGAAGCTAGGTCAGTGCATACCTCCGAAGGACTAAGTATCCTTAGAGCCTAATTTCCAGGTTCACAATTGACTTAAGCGCTTAGAAGTTCAAGTCTTAAAACCCAATGGTGCTTAAGCACTGCTTTTTTTTTTTTTGGTTAAATTTAAGCAGATCTTGAAAAAAAATTTGATACCAGCCACTTCAAAGCTGGCTCTCCCAACTCTGGGATGATTGAGTTTCCATAATATAATTACGGCTGTAATGGAGCTGGATTGAAAGCTAGATTCAGCTTTCAAACAATCTCCCCAAAATAGTTGCAGATGATGTGTATTTTAGCTTTCTGATCCTCAGGTGACACAAGTATGAATGGTATTAGCGAGATACGCATTAGAAAGGGAAGGCAATACTCTAACTAGAAATAACCATCTTTTCCACAGATGAATGGACATCCATAACAATTTCATCTAACGAGACATCTAGCTTACATGCCCATTTAAAAAATGATAATGGTACTTGCCTGGCAGGTTTGTTCCTCGATGTTTCATTCAATGACTATTCCAGTTCTTTAGGTTTTTTTTCACTAATATGATCACAGGTCTTTTTCCAGATTGAGTCTACCAGGAGTACTCACCCAAGCCACAGCTTCAGTTAATACCCAATCTGTGTCTTAACACAAGGAATTCATTCATAGATTGAGCTTTGGATCTGGCTTTTATAATGAATTTTGTAATGCTACTAAGATTAAGAACCCAAACCAGTTTGACACTGTAAGCAGTCACTATATAAACAGAAAGCTGAAAGTACATCAGGTTTAATAGAAATATTTAACAGGCACTAAATAATGTCAATCTGAAAAATAATTTGTACTTTATGTAAAAGCCTGAAAAAACCCTCCTGTTTTCAGGTATATAATTAGCCCAGTGGATCTGGCTTGCAGTCTACACTGTCTACTTAAGCTGGAGTTTAAATACAACACAGAAGTTTTACTACTCTCACTTGAAAGCACTACCATGGAGTGCAAACTAAATATTAAATACAGCATTAATGGCAAAATTATTTCAGATCAATGAAGCACAACAAGACACAAGTATACGGTTTCTCAATTTCCTTTTTTCTAATGTACACCAAGGAGACAGTATGGTAGGAAAGGGCCAAGGTTCAAATATAGGACATAAACTAGATGAAACTAGAAACAACGCAAGTCTTCAGGACAGCACAAAACTCTGAGGAAAATTAGCAGAGCCTACAGCCTGAATTCATTACCAACTTCACTCCAACATTTTCTTTTCTTGAAATAGGTAAAGCTGGTATACTGTTAAATTCTACTAACTTTACAGAATTCAAACATTTCTTTTGAAGCTGTGCTCACCAAATCTGCTCCCAAACCAAAAATAACAGCTAGTTTATTTTTTCTTGTAAGTAAAGCAGTAAAGTAACACTGTAAAACATGAACTGGCTATTTTTATTTATAACAAAAAGATGGTCTAATGCCTAATGAATGCCTTCTGCTCGCCAACAGAAAAGTTACAGAACGTAACAAAACCACTTTCACCAATTCATCCGGTAGACAAAACTCACTGTTACAATCCAGGCTAACGGTCTGTCCTTACTGGTGCTCTTCCAGTGTTCAGAGAAAGTGTGAATTGGCCCACAAGAGGCAGACACTCGCAGATGCATTAAGAACCCAGTTCCTAGAGCTTTTCTCACTGCAAATACACACTACAGTTCAGTTTGACAAACCATTTGGTCCAGTAGACATTGTTGGTCAGACTATCAACATCCACCGACTTCAGCGGAGCGATCCTGACAGCCTATCTTTACCTACAGCACTCCCTCTCCCTTGACAACACCAAGAATGATTCCTCTATTACCTGCAATGATTTATTGAAGAGGCTTTAAAATGTCCCATGCTCCACAACCTAGACTGAAGGAAGATGGTCAATGGAGGTGATTACATCTCAAAATGATAGATCACCCATTACAGACAGCTTTCATATTTCTCAACTTGAAATAAAAGCTCCTGTCTGCATACGTATACATAATACATTTGAAACATGTAAGGCGGATATAAAGACCGAGGGTTTAAACCCTCAGTTTATCAGCTCTACAGGCCCAATTTTGCAATCAACTAAACCTACAGTACATTTTCATCAAGTGCTGCAAATCAGCAAAATATTAAATGAATCTTGAAAAAATGATTATGAATCCACAGTTCTGTTTGACTGTATAATTCTATTTAAGATTAAAATTACTATCATAAAAAGGCCACTTTCTGAATGTAATTCCACAAAAACATCATCACAAAAGCTTTTACTGCTATTTATGTCAGAATGTATTTTAAACAGTTCTAATCATTTACCTTTGTGGACACTTAATTAAAATTACAAAACCAATTTTAATCTGTAGTCCAATTAATATGCAAATATATGCAAATGTGGTAAATCAAGGTGGTGATTAAGTTAAGGACACTCTATTTCATGTCTGCTTTAAGTGTGAAAACAAACAATCTTTTTTGTAATTGTACTGATGGATTGTGATGTTTATAGGGTTAGTATGGGGTACAAATGTTTATGCATCAACATTATGCCAAAACAAAGATTTTATACTCTGGAGTGATTTAGCATCCAGCATACATTCAGATGTAACAAAGTCATTTTGCAGTCATCTTGTGAATTAGAATAAGGTCAAAGCAAAGTTAAATTTCTATGTCATCCATTTGTATGGCTATTTAAAATTCAACAATCACTTTCTGATGTGTTAGGTAAGAGCCAAGAAGTCTCAAGAATGGCATATTATCACCCTTTATCATTTAGTGTTCATAATACACTGGTTTATCTTTGATACTATTACAGAAATAGTTCTCCCATTAAGGTGCAAAGATATTCATCCTTTTTAACCCCTTTTCCTCCACAAGTTCGAGTTTTTCAGTCTGCAGCCAAGGGTTCATACAGCAGCAAGGGTTTCTCTACAGATATGCAATATACTCACCAAGTATTGCTAAAGTACCCATTTCTGCAGCCACTTTTCACCCCTTCTCACCCCCCTCTTGCCGACTGGCAGAGGTTGATGCTCCTTCCCGTCTGCTGACGTAAAGCCTATCTGTTGCTCTTGGTAGGAACAAATCTGAATTCCTCCCCTTACAGCAACTAGACTCCTGGACTGCAGCAACCGATTCTCTCTGTCCAGAGAATAATTATATTGGAATACACAGCATTTATTTTTACTGTTTATTTGAGAAGTACTTGTGAGTTCAGGAAACAGCACAGTTTTCGCTTTGCTACGTATTTTCAGGAGTTGTCACGTGTTTGGAAATAGGCTTAGTGCAAAAGGACAGTGTTCACCTCGTGTCATACTGCGATACTCGACTATAAAACCCCAACAGAACCCTCACACCACAAGGGTCATTCATGATTGATCAAATCTCCATCATCTATGACAAACGTTTATGTCAGAAAACATTTCAAAACAACTTTATTCTGTGTCGTTTTCGCAAACGTGCTTAATTTCTTTTTCTTTTTTTTTATAAGATTCTGTCCAGAATAATTCTTAAGATTAAGATAAGCTATTATCAAAATATTTTACTCCAGATACTTTATGCTTCTGCTTTACTACTGTCACCTCAAGACATGAGAATAGAACGTTCAGTTGTACTCAGTAAAGCTGCTTTTAAAAAACACGTTCTTGCTTAACTGTATGAGTCTCCTAATGAACACAAAATACTTTGAAATTATTTTAAGCAGGAAAACAGGCACGAGATATTTTTGCAATAACAGACCTTATAAACTTGCATTTGTGATGCAAATCCTGGAATATACACTGCCATACCTATCATTAGGCTTCTGTAAAAAGCCGAATTGGCATATTTATGTGTCTCTTGATTTAACAGAGACTAATAAGGCACCATAAAATTCACCCGTCAGAGGTTCTAAAAAGATCTTTTAGCATGTGGTTTGTGGCAAAAAAACCCAAAACCCTGCACCTCCTTCCCTGGAGAAATAACTGTTTCCACCAAAAAGGACAAAGGTTTGTGTTAGGAACCAGAATTAGTCAATTCTTGCCACAGCCTGTTCCACCTCCAACAGCTTTCCTCCACGAATGACCTGTGTCTAGTTTCCACCAATTTTTTCTGTGCTATTCAAAGAGGAAAGCTCATTGATTTCCAAAGAGAAGACCAGCAGAAACAAGAGGATGGGACCCAGCCAGCAATGCAGTTGGATCTGGCTTCAACAAACGAGAATGAAGTTGCTAATTATGAACGGCTTTTGGTGGAGAGCCGATGGAAGGTGTGAAGATCTCAAGAGTTGCACCCAGACCAACAAACAGCCTCTGCACGCTCCAATATTTAACCATACGCCCATAACCGCAATCACAGCCGCGCACTCTGGAAGAGATGAAGGCGGGGTCTGAGCCAAAGGGCGAAGCGCCCAGCGACCATGTCCTGCTGTGGTGGCCACCTTATCACACAGCAGCATGGCCCTCTGGCTTGGGAAGAGCTATTTCTTAAATCAACTGCATATTGCTCGTTCTGCCTGGATGAAAATCAGCATAATGATCACAGAAGTGTCAATCCAGCCAGGTCCTCGCGCTGCCTCTTGACAGCAGACAGAGCATTGACCTCTGCAGGGCTTCCATGGTGTCTGAAGATTCACACTCCTGGCCACTTCTTGTGGAGCAGAATGAATGAGACCTTTGTCACGTACTTAAGCACAGGAAAATAGAGTAGCACAGATGCCAGGACGCACCCTCAGTTGAATGTGCAAGAAGGTTACCTGTTAGTGCTGCTAGAGACACCTCCATCTATTCCCTGAGTCTCAAATCAGACGTAAAGGTATCAAACATGTCAGCAAAGTTCATACAGCTGCTGACGCTTCGGCTGTAGCTTATTTTTCAGTGGGAGATAAAAGGTGATTCTCTATATTGCGTATCATCACAGGATAAATTTCTTCTAAGCAGCTGCACTAATACAACAGCACTGCCAACACACATTGAAATTTAATCCCTCTGAAGACACGTGAGCCTCTTTTAAGTTTCAAACCTATGCCATTGAAAAACATCTTAGTACTCTGTACTCAAGAATACGTTTCTCTTCAGCTGTTCTCATTCTTTTCACTCCTTGTATTTTTTTTAATCGAGCACTGATTTAAAATGGAACTGTAAACATACCATTATTCTGGATCATCCCCTATTTAACCATAGAAATTGTCTAGAACCAGTTTTGATATACCTAGTTATGAAATGTTCTTGTGATGATGCAGACAGCAGTTTACATACATACTTCAAACCTCAGGCATCATTTTACTACAATGACAGAGTGGCATGCCACCTCCAAAGGTATTTCAGAGGTAGATCACACATCAGCATGTAACAAAATGACAAGAAATGCAGCAGCATCTCACTGAGGAACAGAATTTGGAATGCTACACTGAAAATTATCTAAATATCCAAAAGTAACACCTCCACACAGCTTATATTTGAAACTCGAATCTATGAATGGTCAAAGCTTTCTGTTTAAGGATAAAGGTGCATGGAAAATTAAAAATCAACTATGGGAAATATATTTTTTTTTTTCCTTTTTGATAATGTATAGCATGCTTGTATCATGTTTCTTTGCACTGGGAATTCAGGTCTTGTCCATCCTAGGAGACTCCACGGTGACTGGAGAACCAGAGGGAAATGATCACATTATCACAAGGAAAAAGAGTATGAAAACTGAGCAACTGAGTGCAAAACTGCTCTTTGGGTGAGGTTTTCATTGGTTTTAGTTTATTAACCAATGTTGATCTCGTCCAGCTGCTAAATAAGAACAAGTCAGATGAAAGATTTTCCTCTTTGTCTCAATAAACCTCTATAGTACTGTCTAAGAGAAGAAAATGAACATGCTTTAAGGCACACTGGTCTTCTCTGTGTGTGTTTGGGTAGGAATAGCCTAAACATTTTACAATCTTTAAGATTAAATAAGCAGAGAAAATATTAACAAGAAACAAGTATTGCAAAACAGACACTTTTTTCCAAGTTTCTTGATGCATCACAGGGCAACAGAAATCATGGCTCATGTGGCGAAAACCCCATATTTTCTGCTGGCTCTTTTTCAAGTCTTCTTTCATGTCTGAGATAAAACAGTCCTGGAAGTCTTGACTGAGTGCCTTAAAAGACGACCCTCATTTACCTATTATTTAATACTGACTTAAATTACTAGGTTACTTAAGTTTCTGACCTCCCGTATTTTAGAATGTATTTAAAACACTTTGACTCTTATGAACCATTTAATTAAATAGATAATAACTGCACATTTGTCCTATTTGCCATTCACCAAAGTTAAGTTTCAAGAGTACTTCTGAAACTATCCTGTATGCCCGTCATTCACCCGTTTTTCTTTCAGATTACTGAGAGAGGAAAAATTTTCCTTCATTATTTCTATGATATTGATATCAGCACATGGCATTGCAAAAATTGAGAAATAAATCTGCAATTTTGATGTCTATGGATATTGTTCAATCAAGTCTATGTGGCTGAAAAGAGAAATCAGATTCCTAGATGATACAAATTGCTATAATTGACTTCCACAGAACCACATCCCTTTAAACCAGCGGAAGATCTGGTCCACAAACCATCAGGCATGGTTGATCAAACCAACCATTTAGAACCGTTGATCTCTGGGCCTTCAGCACCAGACTACGTTACAGGGAACAGATTACAGTCATAAGGAAAGAAAGTTCTCTGAGCTGTATAACAAATGGGACAGAAGAATCTCTGCATTCAGCCCAATATTACACCGTTATTTTGGTTACAAGATTTATGGCACGCTGGCTACCCAACCAAAGCAATTCACAAAGCAGGCATCTACGTGGTTGTTCGGCTTCGTCAATAAAGTGGAGTCTCTATCAGAATCAGATGCTTATTTGTCACAATTAAAGAGTCCATGTCATAGTTAAAATACTTTCATATGCTTAATGCACTTACCGCAGTTGTGCTGGAAAGGGCCTTCAGGTCTGAATTATAATTGTCACATTTTCTGGTTACATTTTACAAAGTTAAAAAAAAAAATCAATCCTTGCTGGACACAGCAGTGCCCGTAACACGAACCTTTGTTTGAAGACTAAATACATCTGTGACATGAAATGAAAGTATTGATCATTAATGAATGAGAATGGTGATCAGAATATCACCTAATTAAAAGGTAGGCATGATGGGACATCCTGCTGGCTTTAAATGAGAAAAGGCAACGAGGAGTCACTTTGAGAATGCCCCTGGTTTGAAGCGCTGCTGTTTGATCCAACAGCAGGTGTAAACTGCAGCAGGACCAAGGACACGTGCCGGCCGAAGACGACTGCCTTTTTCAGGCTGACCTAGCAGGATCCTGGCGCACGGGACACGCACCAACACGGGTTGAAAAATGTCTCTGCGTGGGTCCCAGGTTTGTTTTTAATAAAACTTTTGGCTAGGATTCCCATGGAAGGCACAAAATACCACGCACATTGCTGCCTTGTGAACTGGTATAACAGAGGGGCAAGGGGGTGTTTCCTTTCCTTCTACAGGCTTTTCTGATAAACCTGCCTGAACCTACTCTGGTACTGACCCTGACAGTGTGGCTCAATTCTTTTGAACAATCTCAAAAGCTGTTCCTTGAGACCATTTTAGACCTCCCACAATAACGAGACCCTAATGAGGGGGAAAAAGAACACAAACTCTGACAGAGTCTCAGCAACTCAATCTTTGGCTTAGACTGCTGCAGAAATAGGCACTGCTTGAAATGTTAAAATCTGGATTATTAGTAAATAAAGCAACCGAGCACAGTGGGTACCTACAAGCTCAAGTGTGTGAGTGTGTGTGTGCACATACACACGCAGGAGCACACGTGTAAAGGACGTCAGCCTTTCACAGCAAATCAGCTGATGACAAATACTCTTAATCTATTTGGAAATGTGGTTTCATAGTTCAGTCCTCTGGGGCCTCAGAACTTTGCTCATCGTGTCTCTGGGGCATTACACAGTCATCTCTGAAAAACTGTATGCTAGATTACCTCCGAGGACCTCAGTGATGAAAAAAGGTACTGAGGATCTTTAAGTTCACGAGGGTTGAAGAAGACAAGCACTTCCCGGTCACACATGGGAGGTCCATCACTCTGCAAGGGGTCAGGAACAGAAAGCAGACAGCAGTGGTGTAAATATTAAAATATCTCAAAGGTAGAAAAATCCCCAGCCACACCTTTTCATGGTCGTGTTCAAATATTCCCCTTGGTTTCCATCACAAGGCAAGCTCCTGTTTCATACGTCCAACTCTATATTGTGTGTCCTGGTATATTTGTAGCACATGGTACAGTGAATGATGCCAGCATGTAGGCAGCTCTGAGGACCCATCCCCATCGATACCCACAGTTCCAGAGACTTCCATCTCACTCAATTCATCATTCACCCCATCACATTACCCTTTGCTATTGCTGCTTCTCTCCTTCCTCAGCCAGAAGAAATCTGTCTGATTTGCAGCATCTCTGCATATACTATGTAAAAAATCATACCACGTACATATGATTTTTACAAGGGCAGGGAGTAACGGGACAAGGGGTAACGGGTTTAAACTGAAAGAGGGAGACTGAGATTGGACATCAAGAAGAAGTTCTTCCTGAAGAGGGTGGGGAGGCACTGGGACAGGTTGCCCAGAGAAGCTGTGGATGCCCCATCCCTGGAAGTGTCCAAGGCCAGGTTGGATGAGGCTTGGAGCAACCTGGTCTATGGAAGGTGTCTCTGCCCATGGCAGGGAGTGGGACTGGATGGCCTTTAAGGTCCCTTCCAACCCAAACCAGTCTGTGATTCCATGATCCTCAGCGCTGTCCCAGTGTAAGGCTGGTGAATAAAGACATAAGTTACACCATAAACTCTGGTAGAGGAACACCCAACCAGAAGGATGCAAAAGGAATGTTGCAGGTTGTCCCAGTGCATCTATGGTTTCTCCAATTAATACTATAAAATGCACAGAATTACACATCATAAGTGTATTGAAATAAAAGAAACTGCTACCCACTGAAAAGCTCTGATAAATAATGTAATTTAAAGGTAAGTAAAGGTCATCTTCTCACATGCTGACAAGCTTTATTGTAAATGGTCCCCAAAGAAAAGTGATAATTTTGTTAGTAAAGGCTGCTGTGCTTAGTATCCTAAAACCCATGTGATTTAACAATTAGACCACATCAATTAGAGATGGCATACATCAACTCTACCTTCTAACCAATGCAATTCTCCACCCCAGATGAATGTTCTACACATTTAATGGAAGATTTACACACCATTCACACACCAAGTATATACTCGAAGAGACTCCAGAAACTTTAGAAAAATGGTGTTGTTCATCCTGTTTCCACTGTTGCATGCCATAGAAGTATTGTGACAAATATAAAAATATTTTGTGAGGATGTATAAAAAAAATTAACTACAAAATGGTATCATTTATGAGAACATCAACACATTAACCTCATTCCTTTGGACAAGAAAAGGCCATAGATTGGTCAAGATCAAGAACATGATCTTCACTTTGACAGAAAAGTAGATGTAGCTGATTGAAAATCTGAAATTTAACAACATTTTATATTCCCTGTATTAAAAAGTAAACCTCACTATGGCAAAGTTTCTACATATTATACCCCAGGAAAAAAAGTCTTGATGGCTGTAAGAAGACAGGCAAAGAAGAGAAGACTGATGACAGAGCTGCACAGAAAATGAGGGAGCAGCTAAAAGGCACCATGTTGATTTATTGTGCAGATCGCTAGGACTCTAGAGAGCACATAGATATTACCTCCAGCATGAGTCATTAATAGGTTAAATTCTGCTGTTAAAACTGTTTAGGTATTTCACCTCTTTACAATCAACTGAACAATGTACTGTTAAAGTACAGAATTAGAAGTGCATGGTTTCTAGCCTAGGACAATTCTCTACAAGCATATTTAAACCCAGCGTGAACCTGGATGTAATTTAAAAAGAAGTCCGGCAAGGCGATGACAATAGAAAGGTTGTTATGGGAAGCCCTGATGCACAGGAACAGCACTGCTTAGAGAGGATACAACCCCACCTTCCCACTTAAGTACCACGCACAAAAGAAACATCAGAATTAACACGGGAAGAGCCATGACAGCCACCACTTCACATGAAATTCCTTACGTAGATGATATAAACCCCGTGCACGCAAAGCACTAAAATCCACAGACAAGTTCAGGAACACCAAACATTTCTTTCACACTGACCACTGCAATTCCAACATTATCCTGAACCTTAGACCATTCATGGCAAGGATGTTGATTATGGTTTTCTGCCACTCGGGAGCTCCTAAGGAGGTGTGGTTGAAGGGTCATTCATCAGCAACGTAGCCTAACACCACCTACTAATCAAACTGCGTTTTGATTATTCACTCTGCCCTTTTACACACGCCGATATTCAAAGGTAAAACATGTAAATGAGTGGAAGGCGTCACATTGGGCGCCAGTTTTCTGAACGCAGGCTTGCTTCCTGATCCTCAGTGGTTTCACACAGAAAATCAACTCCAAGTTTAGTTCTTGGTGAACTGTCATAGCACTGACACTACCAGTGGAATTATGGATACCTAAAAATGTTGTTAGAAGAAATAAAATACCTTACTGGCAGAACTTCAGGCACCAAGCAAATCTGACTTTCACCAATACAGATTAACATTTTCAGTGCGTGTAGATGAGCCTGTATTAAGCTCTGCTTGCTGACACCCCCCAACTCCTTATGCTGAGCATTCATTCCAAAAGGAATATTTCCAAGTGTTCCTTTTGTACAGCTTTGCTTACCCTTTAGTTCCCCACTGTCACAGCTCTCACATGATGTGCTGACACATCCCCAAGTGACTTCAGCAGTACCAGGATCCCCTGTGCATCCCCATGCAATGCATGGGTGCCATGCATTCCAGTGCCAACCCCATGATTCATAGAATCACAGAACGGTTTGGGTTGGAAGGGACCTTAAAGACCATCCAGTCCCACCCCCTGCCATGGGCAGGGACACCTTCCACTAGACCAGGTTGCTCCAAGCCTCATCCAGCCTGGCCTTGGACACTTCCAGGGATGGGGCATCCACAGCTTCTCTGGGCAACCTGTCCCAGTGCCTCACCACCTTCTCTGGGAAGAATTTCTTCCTGATATCTAACCTAAATCTCCTCGCTTTCCTGATGTCTTAGCTGATATTTACATCTCTATTAACTTTATACCTTTAGAAATAAGGAAAGTGCAGCTCTTCACCCGTCTGATAGCCATCCAGGCATATAAAGAAATTGCAGAGTTATATTTATGGGTACACACTAATTCTTGATAACAAAATAACTAATTGTTCCCAATAATTTACTTTGTCAGAGAGCAGTAGTGCTTTTACTCTTTGTAGTAAATTTTATTCAACTGCAGTGATTCATACCATTCAGAAGAATGAGATTTAAAAATAATATTTAAACAATGTTGAGGATAACAACTAAAAGGTGCCCACAAGAGACATATTTAGATGCCGGTTAAATATACTTACCTAAGTCAACAATGAGGTTTTATTTGGCAATTTTACATTTTTAAGCTATCAGCTCAATTAGGCCAAAAAGGAGGATACTGCTTATGACTGCAAGTCTCTGCCTGCATTCATTTATTGTTCAGTTCACAGTCTCTGAATACAACACAATCCTCCAACGGAGTCAGCTTTCATAATTCAGCAGTACAAAGTCTGCAAACACATGTAACCTAGATCCATATTTCACAGTGACAGCATATGATAGCAGAATGTGAAGTATTAATGCTAGTGTCACTACAGTCCTACACTCTACTGCACTTTAAGAGAAAGCAGCTGCTGAGATGAAATGTGTGCCAACTGTCTGAAGACAGAAACATAAGAAACATTCCTTCTGTTACAAAGGGAGAGACACACACAAACAGACTTTCTTTTAGACTCAACAAGCCCAAAGTTTCTTACTTTCACCTTTTACATTTCTATTTCGAAACGGCTGGCGGGCTGCGCGCGGGGGGAAGACGCGCCTGGATGGAAGCCACCGCCGCGTCCGCGGAGGAGCGCTGGAAGAGAAGGAGGGTTGGGGGAAGGCGACGCATCCCTATGGGAAACTGCTGGAATGTTGACAGCAAACGGGCACGATTCTCCAAAATCAGTGTTACACAGAGAAAAACCCAATTCCCACCAAACATCTCATGAAATAGATGGTCACCCAGTGAGCTGGCAGGAGCAGCTTTACGACTCTCTAGGAATACTACTGCAGGTTTTCAATAGCCAAAGCACTGAGATACTCTCCTGCCTGCAAATATCTTCATCCTAACCCATCCTCACCGAGCACACGGTGGTGTGTACCTGCTACTGAGAGTTTTTGCTACTGAGAGTTTCCTTAATTACACTAAGGGACACGCTACAGAGGAGCAAATTGGATTAATAAGGTGCACTTTTTCCCTCTATTTTCTCTGCAAGGAGAGGTGGAGAACCTGCCCTTCTTGATTTGTGTCTGGTACTGGAGTAACCACACCAAATGATCTACCACGTCCTGTATCACCACCTCTTAAGCACAGCGCTCCAATAAGAGTGTGACATAATCTGAAACGTTTGGCCGTAATTCACTTAAAAACGAGTACAACCTCATTGACCTCCTTATCAAACAATTTATTGCGCATTTACAGACTGGACAATGAAATAGAGGAGGTAAAGTATTAATGGTGACACTATTTGGCAAGCTCATAGCGCAGTTCATTCAAAAGGCAATTTTAAAATTGAATGAAGAGGTTTGACTAGGCAATAAAAACAGCCACAATGCCAGTGAACAGTACTTAGGAGGAAAGCCTCTAATTATCCTATTTATAAATCAACAGCAATTTTACTGATGACTTCTTCTTAAACTTGATTAAAATAACTTCAAAAAATTAAAAAATAATCAGATCATTTTTATTTTATTAAATTACAATTTAAAAGTATTATTGATTCTCTTCATAAATGAAAATGATAAAAACTTGAGGACAAGAATGAGACAACATTTTTTAAGAGAAACATTTGTACAACACTCTGCAACATAATTATAGTGCTGCCCTTGGGGAAGGGGATTTTATTTTATAATGAGAATGTTTACACTGTTATGGGGTTCAATCTATCTGGGAGGGAAGGTTAAACTTCTTTCCATTAAAGACAGCCTTATAATGAAAAGCTCTGAAAGGAGAATGGAGTCTAATATAGTAGATGTAATGGCCTATTAAATGATTCACACACACAAAATGAATCAAATTCATTGTATCTTACTGCTCTTTTATGACAAAATTGTTGAAAAAATAAAACTATTGTCAAGATAATTGCATATTACATATACTGTATTACTGTAACTACTATTCTTATTGGGTGACCCAGAGTCTACATTTTAGGTACATTAATAGGACATTACATTTTAAATACTTTAGAGTATTGGAATGTTGCACAAAAATCCCACTTTCTCTCTTAAGGCAAAAATCAATTTAGACTTAAAGTCATGCTGCAATTCTGCATCATTCTTTTTCAATTAAGTTTTTGCATACATTCTTTATGATGTCATTTCTACATTCCTGCAACAGATGTTTGTTTATATCCCAATTTACTGAAATGCTGCCGTACTAGTTCCTGCTATTTTGAACGTAACCTCTACAACTACCCTGTGTTTCCAAAATGCAGTACAACAAATGTTTTCTTAAACTTGCCCCCTCAATCTTCCAACACAAGTCACCATCTCTGATCATTACACAGTAACGGACATTGTTCTTAAAGAGCTTGAATGTATTAAAAAACCAAAGAATTTAGATAAAAGTCACAGTACATGTCTAAATATCTATCTATCTATACACCAGCAGATCAAAAAATAGAAAACTTTGGGGTTTTGCATCAAGGGTTGAAAATTGTGTTCCCTTGATCAAGACCTGATTGTACAGAAGATCCATAATGCGATAATTTGCCTTACTAGTAACAGCTCTGTAATAACAATTATCATTCATTAAGGAGCTAGTCTTGCAGACACATGCAGACTGAGAAAGTCTACATGAGCATCGCTAGTCAGCTACAGAACTGTCCGTCGGTACTCATGCACAGTTATATCAAACATCAGAAACCTCGTATTATCATCTTTTTGGGGTGCTAATGCTTCATAATACTGACTACATTATTTTCATATGTTGGAAACTCACAGCATGTACCAGGTGCTGTCATAATGCAAGTGAAAGTACTAGTCATATGGGAATGAGAATATTTTGGGGACTTTTATCAAATAGATGAAACACACAATCAGCACTGGCCAAAGTGATCATTTTCCAGACTAACGGCCAAAACCTGGGACACCACAAATGGTTACAACTTGAGATTTCAAAAGGTACTAAGGTAAGTTTATAGAAGACTTTGCAGGTATACCAAGAACTCTGATGTACCCAGAAGTCTCAAATAATTTCAGGTGAGTTGGATAAAAAATAAACCAGAATTGCTAAGTTTCGTGATCGTATTTAGAACCCTCAAGGGAGTATGACCTTGAAGAATTAGGTCCTTCTATTTTAACGAAGAAAACCTAGTTAAACATCTGAAGTCTTTCATGCTTTTTCTGAGCTTTGAGACCTTTTTATAGTATTAAAAGTATTTCAATGTATTTTGTTATTATTTGTGATATAGGAGGAATGTTTAATGCAAGCACCAAAGTGGAGCATGGGGAGTCACACCAAGGACTGCTGCTTCTATCCACCTTCTTGGGAGAACCCGCTCAGTTAGGGTGAAAAGCCCAACATTTCTCATCTATTATAGAAGCTAGCCTATTTTAAACACGTTCACCTCCTAGACTACCTATGCTTGAGGCATTATTTTTGTCTAAATTTTGACACTCTATTCCACAGTATGAGACTATTTCTGAAAGCTCTAACACTGAAAACAGAGACATGAAAAATCAATTCAAATATCTTTTAATTAGAAGTAGTAATGTGAGGGTTTTCATATTTATGTTCCTCTTACTAGAATTCAAAATAAGAGAAATAATCCAAATTTTATAATCTGAAGTGAGACTAGTTTCTCCTGCGCCTCATGCCCTTCTCCAAAAGGCAAGCCCCAGTACCCAGACACCAGTCAGTTGCTATTAAACACACCTGCAATAAAATTAATCAAATTGAAGTGTCAAGTAGAAAAAGGTGAGAAATTAGAAAAGAGTATCTCTTTTCAGAAAGAAAAAAAATGGTGGAATAAATAGAAATTCATTTACCTTGCTTATAAAAGACACATTGTCAAGGTTTAAGTTGTACCCATGAACAAGACTCTCTTCTATTAAGATGAATAAAGTAACCACACACGAGTGTGTGATACACATGGAGATGGAGGAGTTACCAACGTCGAAGGTAGCAAATGTAAATGAAAAATGGTAAGGGTTACTGAGGCCCAAATTACGTTATTTTCCAAAAGGTGCAGCAGCAGGGACTAGAGTGGGCAGTCTGAAAGGCAGCTCAAGTTAGAGAACAGGCAATAGAGAAAATAGCCCATTAAATAAATGGACTCCTAATTTACCAGCGAAGGAGCCACTCAGTTTCTAGCGGCGCTCAAAGGTAGACAAGGTAGATTTTATTGAAAGGGTTCTCAGAATAGTTTCATGTTGCAAGATGATAGGCCTTGCTCAACATTAACTACACTACTTGGAGTAGAATAATGCCAGTAATATACACTACCCGGCAGATGCTTTTCAATTCAGTCATTTAGGACTGCGTATGCGGAACGCACATTCAACAACCACTAACAGTGAAGGTTCATCAAATCGGCTGTTTATTTTCTCCTTCCTCCAGTATCTATTTCCAGAACCTGCCTTCCCCTCTCTATTAAGACTTGATTATCCATACTTCAGGCATCATTATTACTGCACTGCAATGATACTGACACACCATACTTCTTTAATGCTTGCCCATAGCCATCTACTATATAGGAGGATGAGCCGCACGTCCTCCCTAGTCACCGCGCTTGAGTATCTACACTTGCCTAACAAGTGCTCCACGGACAGTTCGATTTTCTAGATGGAGAGGAGTGTCACTCCCATTCCCCCATGATAAGATTTAAAGAGAGAAAAGTAAACAACAGGGCTGGGACCTCTGAAGACAACGAAATGGGCACCACAAATTTCTTATATCCAAACAAAGCACCTTCATCATCACTAGACATCCTCGTAGCCAACACGCGCTTCTGAAATTCCAAGTTAACGAATGCTTTCCACATCCCATTCTTAAGAAAAATCCGTTTGTTTTCGTTATAGTAGGTCTTTTAAAAAGTGAGTCATAACTGATGGATTACAACATGTTTCTACCTTTTCAATCTGAATTTCATAAGAATAAAATAAACCACAAATGAAAGTGCTTGTACCAGGCACGTTGAACCTTTCTTCTTCTATTAGCATATCAGTCTGCAATCATAACTAGATCAATAGCGAAGATATCTGCTTAAAAGAGCACCATGCTTTCTTTTGTCAGAAATTCATTACTTTTTATTAGGGTCATTGCTTGAAAACTTCAAAACACCATATGGACCTAATTGTGGTTTATTTTGGCAAAAAGGAAGACACTGTAGAACAATTGAGGCATTACATTCTACAATTCCATTACTTTCATCCCTCTCCGTTTTATTACTGTGTCATTAAAGGCAACTTGAGTGAGCGAAGAATTATAGTGTCATGTGTACGGGCTAGTAGATTAATAACAAAACACACTCAAGTTTAAAGGTATCTAACAGCTGTTTTCATTATTTTGTGTAAATACGCTTGAAGCATATCTATCTGATTAGTGGATAGAGTGCTCTTCTCTGTCACATGCCATGGGCACTGCTATGTGCAAGTAATCAAAGTGCTCAGAAAATGAGTTTACATTGTTCACTGCTGAAATACACAAATGTCAGAAAGTGACTGCGCATCAAAGCTTAGGCAAATCATCTGCTGCAAACAAACAGACTCCAATGCACACTGCAGCTTTAAACATTCCTCTGCAGCACAATGACTGAACAGGACTTATTGCTAGCCCAAATGAAGTGACGCTCGCAGAATACTAAGTCGCTAACGTATAGATGCGCCGACAAGTTCAGCACCTCTGAAAAGAGCTCAGCTGCTTTCAGAAGCAGAGACATACACTTTTAATGTCATAAATATTGGGCATTATGGATACCTAACAAGGTTTCACCGTTAAAAAAAAAAACACTACATTTTACCTTCTATTGCCTTTTTTATTATTATTTATTATTATTAATATACTTTTTTCTTTTTTGTGACTAGTTTACTAGAAATCCTGACATAATCCCTTCTTTAACCGCAACAAACAACAGAAAGTTTAGGCACCTGACAAGGGTCAAATCCTCTCTTTTCCATAGAGAGTCACATAACTCAAGATTGGTAATTCAAAATCAGACGGCAGGTAACATATGTGAACTCCAAAACCTAAAGACCTGTGTGGAAGTTTGATGAAGGACAAAGAAAATTTCAGTCACTGAAAGGGATTACTGCATAAAACGTCCTCCTTTCTGCGATTCATTTGCTTCTAGCACAGATTGAGGCAATTGTAGTATTAAACTACGCTACACAAGGATGAATATGAAAGAGCCACAGAGTCATCAAAAAGAGAAAGTTAAACTGACTCCAATGAGCTCAACAGAAGAATTTTATCCAAATGCTTCAGTGAGCAAAAGTAAACTGAGGCAAAATCCAGAAGGATGCTTACAAAACCACGGTACTCAAACATTTTGCCTGAAGATGGTTCTTGCCGAAGCACGTATCACCCAATACCTCACCGAAGCGGTGCGGTTGTCAAGCCTCCGTACCACTTCAGTTTGTGTTGTCTTCTGAGGGATGCCCAGGCTGCCGCAAAACAGCAAAGTCCAAGACCGACGCCCCAGGAAATCCAGAGCGTCAAAGGAAGAGAGGAAGGACCAAACGCACTGGCCATGACGTGGCCTTCTTCATAAGCACTAAACACTCCAGATAATCTCAGTATACAGAGAGAGTAAAAACAGTCTCCTAATTTTTTTCCCTTCCCACCATGGTCATTATGAACCTGGCTAATGAAAACTCCTCCTCATCCCAAATACTGTGAGAGGTTGAATATGTGAGCATAACATGCAACTCCTGATTCATGAAATTCATGATAAGCCCAGTACACAGAAGAGACTGGTCTGCCTTTGTGTCTCATAGATGCTGGAAATACGTCATCTCTTTCACGGACAGGTTCAGGTCACAAGAAAATGGTCTCAAGACTGAAGTCAGTATGTGTCTTCAATCAGACCCCTCTTAGTCCATCTCTTTTCATCTCCGTTTTGGGGCTATCATCAAAGCAATCATCTGCAACTGCCTGGCACTACTCCTGTATTGTTTAACAAACCATTCTATTAGTTTAACAAATTCTTCTCCCATTTCAATAGCGTTTCAACAATCATTTCAAAACTAAATGCCTCAGAAAACAAACAAAAAACCAAAACAAACCACCTACTTATACACCGTTCTCCTTCTCATTTCCAGTCTGTCGTTTAATAATGACCAATTCATACCTAGTGGATGCTGTAAGGATTATCCTGGAACTTAAATAATTCCTCCTCTTTCATGGCATTTATCCTCTGACTGTATTTATAAAGATTAACATATATCCCTTTCTCAACCTTTATTTTGCTAGGACAAGTAAACCATACTCTTTTAATCTGCTCTCATAATACAGATTCTTCTAATCATCCTAGCAGTGATTCTCTGTACCTGTTTCACAGTTTAAATTAATCTTTCTGGAATGTGGTGACCAAAACAACATACAATTTTTCAGTGCTTTACACAGACTCAGCAAATCTGTATCTTTTAAAAAAAAAAAAAAATCTTCTCTATAGAATATGAGAATCACTTAAGTTTGGTGGGTTTTTATTATTTTTCATCTGGTTCAGCTATACTGCAGCTTGGTGAATCTCCAGCAGCAAGAGCTATCTATGTATCTGCATGTTCACAGAATCAGAGAATGGTTTGGGTTGAAAGGGACCTTAAAGCCCATCTAGTCCCACCCCCCCTGCTATGGGCAGGGACACCTTCCACTAGACCAGGGTGCTCCAAGCCTCATCCAGCCTGGCCTTGGACACTCCCAGGGATGGGGCATCCACAGCTTCTCTGGGCAACCTGTCCCAGTGCTCCCCACCCTCTCCGGGAAGAATTTCTTCCTGATACCGATTATGTATTTACCTGTGTAGCCATACAGACTGGTCCACTGTTCAGCACGCAAAAGTGACCAAGGGAAGGAAGATCTGTTTGCTCCTCTACTTAACATCTATGAGAACCATCAGCTGGAGGTGAAAAATGCTTAGAGGGTTTTAAGGAGAACATGGCTGTGAGTAGTTTTGGGGTTTTTTTTGAGGGGCACAGATGTGGAAATGAAGACATATAACGCCATCGAAAAGCACCCATGATGACTGTTCTGGCAGAGAGGGCAGAACATACCAAAAATTAAATCCATCCTGGAGAAATTATATCAGAGTCTCTTCAACTGGTGCAGAACCAGCACCAAGACACCTATGGTTTCCAGACGAAAAGACCTGACAAGGGAGGACGAGTAGAAAGATGAGGGCTCTGGCATGATGGTAAAACATGACGCACCATTAGTCCCGACCCAGTTGGGCATTAACAGAAACAGAGACAATGTGGTCTGCTGATGAGTCCCGAGATTATAAGGGGAAAAGTAAAGATGGCCAAAAATGGACAAAACCTTTCATTTTCTGTAATCCTGACCTAAGAACTGCTTAGGAGTCATCTTATAAGAAAACAGCACAGTTTTATGAGGAATCCGCTCCAAAATTAATCACAGGTTGACTGATACAATTTAACATCTAATCCATTCTTCCTGGCTATTACTGCCTATAAAATTGTTTGAAAAACAGACTGAACATAACAATATCTTGTTATACAGTATCAAAAACCCCTGTGTTGAGAATACAGATTTCACCCAAAATGCCCCATCGCTGAAAAAGGCAATACAATCCAAAGATTTTTTTTTTTTTCCTTATGAGAGGAGGCAAAGAAAAGGGGGAAGCATAGCTGGACTTGGATGTCCCAGAGCTCTACAACCCACATCCCTACTACATGCTGCTCATAAGCCCAAAACTCTGATGAACCCTCGTTACTATTTAGACACGCGTCTCTTTAACAGTAAAGCTGAACAGCCTCCTACCTTAAAAAGCACTTCTTATTTTTAAATGTATGCCATTTGAATTATTTAAAGGGAAGAAGAGGAGGATTATTTCATCTGGGAGTCACAACCAAGCAGGGGGAATGTCCAAAATATAAAATATTAAATATTCCTAGTTGCAAATGCAAAAAAAAAAAAAAAAAAAAGAAAAACCTAAACAGATTAAAATACTCTTTGGACAACAAAGAAATTATCTGTGATTTGGCAAAATTAAAAGTCATTTAACTTCATCCCATTTGGTTATGCATAAATAAAACATCTGCATTAAACTGTTCTTACACATTACATAAAGGTCATCTCTATAGGACTGGAGAGCTATGTTTCAAGTTTCCTTTTCAAACTTGAAACGCAATTTTATGTATTCCATCGTGTAATTCTGTTATCTTATTCTTTATACTCTGAAATTCCTATAGAACATCTCAGTATCTTCTTCACTGACACTTCCATCTAAGGGTACCTCTGACTTCAACTTGAACTGGTTGTCTGCAATCTACACACAACAGTGCTTGAAGCAGACCCAACCCGCTTCAAGTTTTAGTTTCACATTTAATAACAATTTGCAAGGCTATCTGTAATTCCACCAGTAATTTTAAAAAATCCTTTTTTTTCTTTATTTAGCTTTCTGCTTTTATTTCCACCCCAAACTAATTCTACGTTCAAGACAAAGCATGGCTTTTTCTAAAGGTACTGCCATTTCCCCAACGACAGAGACTCCTTCACTCTCCTAAAAATGATTTCTGAGAAAATTTTGTATTCTCAGTGAAGAATCTCGAAAAACATGGATATCCCTTCCTATTCCTTATCTTTTCTGCAATTTTCAGCATGTCGCCTACTTTCTTTTCCATTATATTACGAGAATGAATGCCCAGAATATTTAAGCAATAAGATTCTGTCACTGCCTCACGTAGCAACTCAGAAATAATATGCCCAACACAACTGCTTCCCTCTCTGTTACAATTCTGTAAGCATGAAATCACTTCAAAGAAAAACAAAAAAAATCCACCTTCACTTCTATGTAATATTCATGAATTTTGTAATAAAAAATATGGAATTGTTCAAACGTTGAAGGGCAGTATTTTGAAATGCAAAATTCAGCAGGGACAGCCTTGTCTACAAAAACCATCTTTCACACACACGAAGGATTTAAGCCTGTACCTTCCTATGGATTGGAGCTGAACTGGGGGCAGCTACATCACTCGATACCCAGCGTTTAGTTTTGCGTGACGCCTCTTTCCACCGTGTTACCGCCGTACTCATGCCGAGTGCCAAGCGCCCTCAGCTCCCAATGTCTGCAGTGAAAATGAGGGTATTTAGCACACTGTAGGATCCTACCATTAATCAATAGCCTTTTTCCACTTTGAATAGAGGGAAAAAAACACCAGCTCTACATTAAGACCGCCAGGGCAATTTTAACCACTTAAATTTAAACTTCACAGACTCTTACTACAATTTGATGCAAACTCTGAAAATATTGCAGTTCTGAATCATCCTGAACAGGGATGATATTTGACCTGATCCCAGCCTTAAGAAGAAAGGCTCTGTTGAGAAACGAAAAGAGAAAGAACAGACAGAGAACTGAGGTAGAAAGGTGGAGAAAGCCCAAAGCAGGACTTAGTTTGTTACGCTTTACAAAAAAAGTAACATAAGATCATATTGAATCAAATAAAGCTTTTGCTATTGTGGAAATTACAGTAAAAATATATGATTGCTTTCATTCTGAGTAAGCATAAAGGAATTACTGTCTTACAGATAGTCTATTCCCAGAAGAATTAAAACGACCATCCATACCAGTTGCTGATGAAGGTGTCATTTTCACCTCCTCTCCCATGACACCCCTCAACTTCAAATGCCCACATATATTACAGCAAGGTAGTCTGTTCTCTTTACAAGTTGCAGAGAAATTATTATGCATGGAAGTGCATAATAATCCAGTCCAGTCGTGACTCTACCACTGACTTCCCACATGAATATGCACGAATCAATTAAACCTCTGAATGCATCAATTTCCTTCTTGCGCAGTAATGATAATAATAATAATAGCTGCCCATTGTATAGGGCACTGCATGTAATATTTTTAATGCCTGCTAATGAAATGTGCTATTAATTATTAGAATGTGGTTTGTTTTTGAAAGCCAAGTGCCAGCGTGTCTCAACTTTGCATTCAAAGGGACACAACTTGAACATTTTTTAAAAAAAAAACCTACTATGGGAAAGTGCCTACAAGCAAATCCCACTTAAAAAATTAAATGGTATTTAAATCAGTATGAGAACTTTTAGGTCTTTGCAGCTATACTGCAGAGAATTTTGCAGCTAAGGGGTTAATCAGATTAGATGGGAGTGGTTATAGGCTCAGTGCCACAGGTTTTGCCCTTTGTGGCTTCTCACATCCCAGACTTGGAAAATATGAGCTGTGATACTGAGAAAGGTAAGAAGCCAGCACAGCCCCATAGTGATAAATGAGTTTGCATCATCTGTCATTAGAACTTCCTGCCAACAGGGTCATTCCCTATTAAATTACCACTTGTCAATGTTTAAAATACTGATTGATAAATGACTGTGCCAAAACTGATAACACGACAGCTTTTATTTTCTAATATTCTTGGTTACCACATTCTGCTACTTCAAGATACAGATATAGTAGGTTTTTTCTAAGTACTTTAGTGAAAGACAATTTAATCTAATACAAAACTAACAGGTACTGTATAATGATTGGTCCTGATATACATTACATACTATTCTTCTTGCCAAAATAAACCTACTGGCGATTTAGCGATATGGGTAGATCCAAGTTTCACATTTCATCAAATGCTAGTAATCTGTTTTATCAATATAAACTGCATTTTAATGAAAAAATTCTTTTCTTCAGTACACTTCACTTTCAATGCCCCAGAGTATAATAATTCGTTCATGCTGTAGAACAAGAATGTTTTACAAGACCTTAACTCTCCAGAGAAATTTCTCTGTAAATACAAAATGCAAGTTTTATGGGAATGTGTTGTATGCAACATGAGCAGTACCCAACATAATAAAAAAATAGGTTGCACAGAGAATTCTGCTTAAGTATCCTTGTGAGCTATTGTGAGACTAAATGGTTATTATGATAGCATTTAGTGGAATACCTCTACGACAGATAAAAGAGTCAGTAAAACTATTTTTGTTCCTGAATAGATAAAAAGAAATTACTTTTTAGAAAGTTTTGCAAAACGATTACATCCCAGCAGACTGTTCAGCTGGGCACTCCTCTAGGAGGGCACTCAGTCTGCTGCTGGAGTATCCTGGGATAAATATTTTGGGGATAAAACTGGTATGTTCTGCCTGGAAAACCAAGCTGGGGCAACAGCTACTCCTCCACGATCCAGAGCAAGAATGGAAACTCCCACATCATCCCCCAAGGGCGCACAACGCATGCGTGGAGGAAGCACCATGTCAGAAAACAACCCTGAATATGGGTGCTTCAGGCACCCGTCACCGAACCGCCCAACCCCTTGCTGTAGGTGCAGCTACCGGCAGTTAGCACTTACCCCAGAGATGCAGAAGGTAACCGACCTGCTGCCAAAGACTTGAGAACTGAAAGAGACCATTTTATGCCCCTTTTAAAGCAGTACTGCACTTTCCTCCCAATAGGTGCTGTGTCCCAGATCTTGTGAGCATCCCTCGCCCTTGCTGCACAACTTGTGCTAACACCGACCCCCAAAACCTGCTTGCGGCAGGTGAGGAGGAAAGACGTTGGGGGAGTAATTTCCATCAGCCAGTTCTTCAGCAGCCAGCCCCAAGGTAGGAGCAGTCTATTGGCATTTTCTAATTATGCTAAGTACCCATAAAGCGTGGTGGCAGGGAGGCTGCGCCTACCAGAGAGAGCATGGCACACCACGGAGATGCCCGAGTCCCCACCAAAGGCGGTAGCTAGCCTCAGTACCACAATCACTGTCATTAGCATAGTACTCCACCTAAGCTAATATATGCTATTTCACTAGAAGGGTAATTAGCCAAAAACGGCTCTTCTGAGGTATGCCGTTTCCCGTATGCAAGACAGTTCACTAGAGCTCACTTGGGTACCACTGCTGAGCATCTCTCTGTGCAACACAGGCACATCCCCAGTGCCCATCTACAGCTCTGGGCTCTTGTGGATTCAAGTCTCTCCTTCCTTGTTGGCATATGTATTGTTCCAGCAGAACAAAGCTATTGTATAGTGTTAGGATTACAGAGGAAGGGGGAGCATCTCAGTTAACTAAGCAGAGGTCTGAAGTTCAACCCTGAGAGCCTGGTCCAAGTAATGCAATTTTTTTTTTTTTTTTAAATTATTTCCCCAAAATAGGCTCCCCCACACGTGACAGTCACATTTCTGTACAAGAGATACTGTCAATGTCTTTTAAAAACTTCTGCTTTAGTCAGGAACTCCCTTGACTGGCCCTAAAGTACTCTCTAAATTGGCAAATTCTTCCTCGCTTACACTATAACTAAGAAAAATATAAAATAAAATGGTTGAAAATGTCCTGTTAGCAGTACTAAGTTATAAAAGCAAATGAAGAAACAACAGTCAAAAATCTTTAATTCTACTTCAAAACGTGTAACGTAGATAGTACAAGAGACTCGCTAACACGTTCCACTTAAAAGATGCTATTTTTACTTTCTGCTGTAATCCTCATCCTCTCATGTTTCTTTTATATTATTCCACCTTAGTCCAATGTGCATTTTTTGAGCTCTTAGGAACTTTACTTCATTCTTGCTTATAAAAACATCTTCCTTTTCTACCACATCGTGATAATAATTAAGATATACGACAATCAGAGGAATAGTAATATTAACCAAAATCTATATTGCCATTTTCTCTGAAATGAACCCCGAGGAGTACTTAATCTGACCCTGCTCTGCCAACCACCACAGACAGTATGGATGGAGACGGGACAAGAGAATTCCTATAAAATATCAACAAAGACCCGCCAGAGGTGTTCCAGCAGGGTCTGCTGGCAGATGGAGATGAGAGTACCAAAGACATCTATAGGGAGGGTATTTTCCTCCTGGACTACAGTTTTCCAGTGCAAAAGTGGAAACATATCAAAATAAACTCTATTGATTGTAGAGGGACCAAAAAAAAAAAAAAATTAGGATTTTATTTACATTACAATAGAAAATATGCTGTAATTAATTCAATTACAATATTAGTGTGAATTACAATGCATTTCATTCACTGTGCTATAAAACCCCAGTCCGATATGCCTCACATGGCACGTAAGGTCAGCTACTGGTCTGTCCCTTGCAATACCTATGCACTATGAAGTGACAGCCTTAATGTGGACTTTTTTTCATCTCCAAGCTCAGAAGTCCTCAGATATGTATTTTTACATAGCATACTTCATCAGAATGTATGAAAAGGTGAATTCAAAGTCAGAAATTACAGAGGATGAATATACACGGAGTAGCTGTGGCACCACCAGCTGCAATACAGAAACTAGTCGTTGTCAGAACCAGAAAACAGAAGGATTAGGTCAGTACATTTCTTACTCTGCTAAATCCTCAAATCCTTTCATCTCTTCTCATTGTCAGATAAGAGCCACAAGCCTGGCTGTTTGCTCTAGGAACTGCATTTATGGCAAACATTCATTAAAAAGAAGAATCTTTATAAAAAAGCATCGATAACTTCCTCTCACAAGTAGAAAAGCGGGGATGAGATGCCCATCTGAAATATTTAAATACAGTTTACACATCTGTACAGTGGTAGCTTTAAGAGTATTCACAAGTATTTCCTAGGGTATCCTTCATCACTGTACCTTTACTCTTCAGTGACCACTTCCTACGCCGCTTGTGCTAGTTTGTGCACTCACCATCTACTGTAATTACATTAAAAGGTAGATACGTTACAGGATTAACTCATGTGACATGCTCCTGGCTCTGATCGAGGGTCAGATGTATTTTATTTTGCCCTACAATCACAATATTAATCTAACATAATCTTAAAAAAGATCACCATCACATGCGTGAGGATGATTTCTTAGATCAACTCTCTCCCAAATCCAAATGAAGATTACGTTTAAGACACAAACACACCCTGAGATGTTGACATGCAAAATAAAAGAGGTCAAAGTAAAGGAAACAAAAAAATTACCGTGGTTATTTTGCCTTCAGAATTTTTAAATATTTTCCCAACATCTCAGCAAAATTATGCATTTTAAAAAGACTGCAGGCACTGAAATGATTGTCAGTCATGCAAATAATCACTTACTTACACTGTATGAGTTTGGTTTGGATAAAGCAAATTACCATTTGAAAATAACTTGAAAAACACTCTGGGCTAAGAGCTCGCTTTAGAAATTTTAGCTTGGCCACAATTTTTGTTAACCTTTTTCTCCTCAATCTCCAGTCAGTCACTATACTCACACAGTTGAAATTAAAAAGCAGCATTCAATTGCCACAGGTGCATTCAACATTATGTAAAACATGATCTTGCAAAGAAATGGTAAATACTGGCTGCAGCTGAAGGTCAAACCCCAAAGAACTCCAGTTATGCAGAAGCTTTCTTCTGCTTTTTTTT
>NW_010268780.1:0-15861 GCF_000690775.1 Eurypyga helias
GAGTCTGGGGATTTCAGGCCGCTCCGGTGAGGTTGGCGTTGCTGTTCCGGTCTGTGCTCCTCAGCCGGCTGACTGTCTTTTCCGTTGTGTTAACTTGCCCAGGCGTTTTCCTTTTTCCGCTCTCATGGGATACTCACGGAGGGGAAGAGAGACAACTGTGTCTTTGCAAAGTTCCTCGTGTAAACTGGGGAAAAAATGACTGACTAGTTTCTTACTGACGGCAGTCACCTCTAACAGTTTTGAACAAATCTATGAAGTTACTGATGGAGATGGGGATCACTGTGAGCAGCCTGCCCTTCCATGTAGTTGGTTCACAGGCCTGATGGGGTTTGTCTCTGCTAAAGACAAGCTTGGCTCGGTTGCAACATGTATTTTAACTTAATTCTGATTTAAGTTATGTCTCCTTGGTGTGAGGTCTGTTTCTTTTCTCTAATGTTCAGGGAGTGACAGATGTCCTGTGTGAAGCTTGTGACCAGTTAGGATGGAAAACACCAACAAAGATCCAAGTTGAGGCTATTCCGGTGGCTCTCCAAGGTGAGCAGTGTGCTTCTCTGATCCTGAATCTAGGGATGTCCCAGGACCTCTGTGTGAATGAGTTCTGCTCAGTGAGAATTAAGTGACAGGGATGAGAGTGTTGTCATTCACCAAAGATCTGCATCATTGAAGATCTCTATCTAGAAGTAGTCTCTGTTCATTCTTTTGTCCTTCCCAGGTGAAATTTGGAACACATATTTCTTCTATAACACTGCCTGCTATTGTAAACTTTCACATGGGTACAAATACGGGTTCTTGAGTGTTTGCTACTGTTGCATAGTTCTGACACTCCGTGTTAAATAGAATCACTGTCAGTCATTTGAGCTGCTAGTCTGTGTCAACCGTTTTCTTTTTGAAATACTCAAGGATATACAGGAAGCTTCTGATAGATTTAGGCTGTCCCTCTTCTGTAGAGACTTAGAGTGTATCTCTGAAATCAGAGGTGCCTTGGCTGACTGCATAGCTTGTGTAATCCCCTTTGCTGTGAGCAGGCAAGTCTTTGAAATTAGATTTCCAGAGTGAGTAATAACCAAACCACAGTGACTTTCTGTAAACAACCTGGAATTACAGGAAGATAGATTACTGAATTTAGCAAACATTTTTGCCTGTAGAATATTTAGTTGGGGATTTTTCATTAAAAAAAAAAATACACTGAAGCAGGAACAGAACAATGTAGTGACAGAATGGGAATAAACTTTCATTATCTACTCTGTCCTAGTCTTTAACTGTTATCAGACTCGCTCGCTCCACGTACAAGATTTGCTTGGGGAAAAAAGCTCCAAAAGTAAGACTGTGTTCCTGAGAGGTTGTCGCCACTTTAAGGGCTGTTGGCAGCTTGTTGGTCTCAGCTGTAGCAGTTTAGGAGGTCAGAATGGGTTCTACTGATGAATTCTACCCTCTTGCCTGTCATGGTTTTGCGCAAAGGACTTGCTGTCCTAATCCTTCCTGCTGCAAAAGGCCTTGGATTACTCTCTTAATCAATTGCACAAAACTGATTGTGAAATGTGAGTTTGGTAGTGCTGTTGTCTTGTAGTGGGTATGACGCTGGAGTCTGTTTCCTTGTAAGCCACTAAACAGACAACAGTTGGTCTAGGATATTTACCCAGATAGAAGCAATAGGCTGTAAATTGACAGACAGATTTGAGAAATAATAAAGTTTTTTTGAACATGAAGTTTGCACAAAAACCTGTGTATTGGCAGATGTTTAACTAGAGGATGGAAAGGGTCGTAGAATCACAGAATGGTTGGGGTTGGAAGGGACCTTAAACACTATCTAGTGCCAACCCCCCTGCCATGGGCAGGGACACCTTCCACTAGACCAGGTTGCTCAAAGCCTCATCCAGCCTGGCCTTGAACACTTCCAGGGATGGGGCATCCACAGCTTCTCTGGGCAATACTTCTCTGCGAACTTCTCTGGATCAATACTGTAATTATTTTACATGTGAAGTCATATTTTAAAAATGGTGCAGAGAAGTTATGAAATTCTTTGGTTTGGCCCTTTGTTCTTCTTTACCTTCTGTGTGTCTCCTTGTTTTTTTGGTGTTTTGGTTTGGTTTTGTTGGGTTTTTTAATCTTTGGAGATTTCTTGTGCTTTATTGCACAGTGCTTTAAAGACTTCTTTCTCTGGTCTGGATCTGTAATATTTTTTTGGCCTCCTTGCTCTTCCTTGTAGGCAGAGATATCATTGGACTGGCAGAAACTGGCTCTGGAAAAACAGGAGCCTTTGCTTTGCCGATTCTTCAAGCATTGCTGGAAACGCCTCAGCGATTATTTGCTCTTGTCCTCACACCAACAAGGGAGCTGGCCTTCCAAATCTCAGAGCAGTTTGAAGCTCTTGGATCTTCCATCGGTGTCCACAGTAGTAAGTAGCTTTGTGATATTGGAGCAGTTTTCCTGAAGACTGGTGTTTGTCAGCTCTAGATCGCGAAGGAAAAAGTAGAGAGTATTTGTATGGAGGGTTGAACAAAAAGTGAGAAAAACTTGTGATGCTGGAAGACAGAGATCTGGTTTTACCTTTAGGAAAGAAAGGCTGTATGGTCTTTCCTCACGGACTGGTCTGCAGCTCTTCTGTGGTTTATGTCCAAACAGTTTGTCTGCATCAGTTAAAGATGGAAGTAGAAGAGAATCTTTTCAATAGCAAGCCTGCCTCCAGTGAAATTGCACAGAGCTCCGCTGTAGCGTGATGTAGTTTAATCTTACCTTCAGACTGACTGTAGTGGTTCTTCAGCTATTCTCTACAAACATAAAAGCTTTGTAGGGATTTCTAGAATTCCTACATTTTTCCAGCTGAGTTAAGCTGCAAGGAATAGATTCTGCCTGCAGCTCTTCAACTGTGAAAATGAAATACGTGAGGGCAGTAAGTACTTAATTGTATGGCATAAGACTCCACGTAGCATCAGGTGTGTTAAAACAAATTGAATTCTCATAAAGATAAGTAGTGTTTCATTTGTTCAGTTGCTGTGGGTGGTGGGGAGTAGGAGGAAACACTGTGGTGCCAGGGGCTTCCTGGTGCTGCCCTGAGAGATTCACTATATTCTTTTTGTCCTACAGCTGTTATTGTGGGTGGAATTGACACAATGTCTCAATCTCTGGCGTTAGCCAAGAAACCACATGTTATTATTGGTAAGTTAACTGGCTGGGGGTACAGGGTATGAATATTATCAAACTGTAGTTGTCCAAAGAAAGAATGCCAAAAGGTTTTGTGCATTTGAAAGAGAAGTGAGAGTACATCTTTCATTTGCTTTTTGCTTGGATCCCGAGATCTGAGTACTGGCTTGTTAATGTTTCTGAAGTATACACCAGTAGCCTTGCTGCTACAGGCTCATTCCAAAGCAGTCCTGCTAGACTACCTTTGGCTTGGGTTTTCTCCCCAAGTATTCAAAATGCTGGTCTCATCCTTCTCAGTACAGCTTGTCTGTTTTGTTTTGCTTTTTGTTTTTAGGGGAAGAGGGGGCCAGAGGGCATTCTTCAGAGAGTCTGACTCCATTAGTCTTGTTTCAAAACATCTTGAAGATACCCTGTGAAAGAGTCGTTCACACAAAGCAGTCTGCCTTTACTTCTTTTGAGCAAAGAATCCCATTTCTGTAATGGATCACTCCTGCTTCTTTGGATCTTTTCCTCTGCTTTCATTCTAAATTTGCTCTTGTGATTTTGTCTGTAGCAACCCCTGGCCGTCTAGTTGATCATCTGGAGAACACAAAAGGCTTCAACTTACGAGCTCTGAAGTTCCTAGTGATGGATGAGGCTGACCGTATCCTTAACATGGATTTTGAGACAGAGGTAGGAATCTGCTAAAAGAAGAGTGTTTGAAATGCCAGATGAGTCTTTAAAATCACTTCATACAATCACATAGTAAACACTGAGCTTTTCTGTAGAAATTAATAGCAAACGTTGATTAAGATGTAATAATTGCACAAAAGTTGATGTTGCAAATAGAACTTAGCAGAGTTCTGCAGAGCACTCAAGACAGTAGGAGGCATTTTGTCTGAAATGTACTGGTTTCTCGGGAGCGCCTGACATTGACACGGTTGCTGTAGAACACAATCGCACGCACGTTCCTGCAGGAATATTGCCTGATACTTGCACTGCTTTTGGAATTCTGGAGTTCATACTGCCTAATTGTCAACAGGCTATCAACCTACACCTTCCCTGTAGAAGAGGGCAAATTTGTTCCTAATGTGAATCTGAGTTGCACATGTGTGTTAATCTTCATTTGGATGATCACTGTATTTGGAAGAGGCTTATGTCTTGATTGCTGTTGTAGTCAGCATTTCCATTTCTCTTTACAGGTGGATAAGATACTAAAAGTGATTCCTCGAGACAGGAAGACATTCCTGTTTTCTGCTACCATGACTAAGAAGGTGAGAGCAGAGTACTTTGCTTTCGTTCTCCTTCCATCAGGCTATATTTTGACTGATGTTGACTGTATAATACAGTCAATGTATGATACAGTATTTATCATACTGTATGTATGTACATATGTATGACTGTATCATACAGTCTAGTCAACAATATATGTTGACTAGACTGTATGATACAGGTTTCTGACAAGGTCTCTGTCCATTTATTACTAACTTACATTGATCTTCCCAGGTTCAAAAACTCCAGCGTGCTGCTCTGAAGAATCCTGTTAAATGTGCTGTTTCTTCCAAATATCAGACAGTTGAAAAACTACAGCAGTACTACATTTTCATCCCCTCAAAATTCAAGGTAATGCCACTTCTGTTTCCTCCCTCTTCTGACTGTGTCTTCTCTTGCTGCTCCCATATCTGGCCAATATGTCATCATCTCTGGCTTATACTTACTCTTTAATGTGGCACATGTGATCTCCTTGGTTTTTTTCTTTGTTTCTTTATAGGACAGCTACTTGGTCTATATCTTGAATGAACTAGCTGGAAACTCTTCCATGATATTCTGTAGTACGTGTAACAACACTCAGAGGACTGCTCTACTGCTCCGCAACCTGGGATTCACTGCTATTCCTCTCCATGGGCAGATGAGCCAGGTATGGAGTACCCCACAGAATGGAGTAGACAGGAGACCTGTCGCTTGGGGAGTGGGCTGCACCATACTGAGTCACAACTACCATGTGGAAGTGGACTGGACTGATCTGATCCCTAGAAATGTAACTAATGGGAATGCTGCCACTGACTCTGTAACAGTTCTAAAAGAAATTAGGGAAGTGAGATTTCCAGGCGTTTCTCCCCCAGTTCTCTTGTACCAGAATTTCAACAAGAGTGTATTGGGCGTGTTCAGCCTGGAGAAGAGAAGGCTCCGGGGAGACCTTATAACCCCTTCCAGTACCTGAAGGGGGCTACAAGGAAGCGGGGGGGGGACTTTTTACAAGGGCCTGTGGTGACAGGACAAGGGGTAACGGGTTTAAACTGAAAGTGGGGAGGTTTAGATTGGATATCAGGGAGAAATTCTTCCCAGAGAGGGGGGTGAGGCATTGGAACAGGTTGCACAGAGAAGCTGTGAATGCCCCATCCCTGGAAGTGTTCAAGGCCAGGCTGGATGAGGCTTTGAGCAACCTGGTCTGGTGGAAGGTGTCCGTGCCCATGGCAGGGGGGTTGGAACTAGATGGTCTTTAAGGTCCCTTCCAACCCAAACCATTCTGTGATTCTATGACTCTATTAACCAGAATGAACATTATTCATTGTTCTCTTCCAGAATAAACGCTTGGGCTCTCTAAACAAGTTCAAGGCAAAGGCACGTTCTATTCTGCTGGCTACTGATGTTGCAAGCAGAGGTCTGGACATCCCGCATGTAGATGTGGTGATAAACTTCGATATTCCTACGCACTCTAAGGTAAGCTAGTCTGTGTGCCAGCTGAGAGCTGATCACCAGGAGGCGTAGTGAAGCTTGACAAAGGAACAAAGACTCCTTCTCTCTGTTCTGCTGACTGAAGGTCTAGTTCACACTTCTGTGGATGAAAAGATGTAGATTGAGTTGGGTGGCCTCTGCGATTGAGTTGGCCACCCAACTGAACTGCAGTTCCTTGTCTGGGTTGTAGAACTGACCCTGTAAGTGAAGAGGGGAAGTGAGGGACATCCTGTGTCTTTGTATTTCTGCTCTGAGTATGTATTTGCCATATTACATTAAAAGGGCTTCTAGACTTTGAGAACAGTTTTAACATTACTAGTTTCAGGTAGTCATCTCTGCTCCTGTGATCCAGGTCTGCCTTCACATTTTAAACTGTGGAAGAAAAATAAAGTAAAAATTCCTCCATTATGTTCAATCAGGATTTGATCAAGAAAGATGTCTTTAGTATTTTTTTCAGCTTCATATCACAAAAGTACAGCAAACTGAAAAAAAGTGAGTTATGAACTTCTACCTTATAGAAAGTATAGTATTATCGTGGGGGTGTGACTTTGTTTCCCAGGCTAGTTTCAGAAAGCATACCGTTAACATGCATTTTGGGTATTGCTGTTGTTCCTTATAATCACTAAAGCCACTGCACATTATAAACAAAGGAAAGTAGAAGAGACTGCTTTTGACATGGTGAAAGGACAAAAGTTAAAAATAGTGGTGGCGGCAGCAGCAATAGTTGCAGTTTTTGTGCTCCTCCCTCTCCTCTAACCATGTCACAGAACAAAATCCTTTCTTATGATGCTTCCTTTCTCCACAGATCATACATGGAGAAGGGAGCATTTAATTTCCATAATGCAGTATAAAACCTGGAAAACAGCCTAGAACCATATCAGTAGAAGGTGCTCAATAGATCAGACACTTCCAGATAGTTCTCATCCATCCTCCTTTTCACTGTGCTTGCCAAATTTAAATCTACTTGCCAGAGGATTTGTCTGGAAGACAGATTGTGTACAGATTGTGTAGAGCACTGGATCCTAAGACTGAAAATGCAGGCCTTGGCTCACTTTAAATATTAGCTTTCCAAGGAAGTGATAGTTCATTAGCAAAATCATGTATCACTACTTTTGTCCTGCGGTCTTGAATAGTTGGTCTTTTCCTTTAGAAAGAGAAGAATCCAAATGTTAAAGCCAAAGATATGCCTCCATAATGCAGCATCTTCTCAAATCCCAGTGCTGCACACAGTCCCAGGTGTTCAATCCTGGCTGTATTTTCTCCTCATTTTCTTTTTCTAAAGAAAAACTGCATGGGCTGATTTCTCATAATTTAAGTTCTGTTTGGTGCATGTATCTTATTGCTTATCAAGACAACTGTTTTCAGGATTACATTCATCGTGTTGGGAGAACAGCTCGAGCTGGGAGATCTGGCAAATCTATCACCTTTGTCACACAGTAAGTGTTAAAATGTGGCAGACTTATTCTTCCTAGCTGTGTTTCAGAGCAGAAAATGGCTGACATCTTCCTGGGTGAGAAGAAAGTACTACTTCTTATTTTGAGGTGCCAGTTGGATTTATTTAGTTAAAGGGGACAGAATTCAAAGCCCAGGGTGGGGAGGGAGAAAGGTCCAGGGTAAATTCTAGAAGCAGGCATGTAATGAGCAGAATTAACTGTATGTAACTTGATTGTATAATACACATACGTTTTTGTAACATATAATGCAGGTTAAGTAAGCGTGCTTTTTCATAAATACACTGAAGTATTTGTCTAAAAAGAAAAAAGGTCTGAATACTTCAAACCAGAGAAGCTGAATAAATCAGCAAAGCCATCCCAAATGATGGCATCATTTGGATGCAATTAAGAGTTGCCTGTGAGACCATCAGCACCAGTGAACTGTATCTGTGGGCTGGAGATAAGGGTGATGTCTGTGGATGGTGACAACAGAAGCACTCTCAGGAGGGCTGATTCTAGCTGGCATCTTGCCATTTCTCAGGTACGATGTAGAGCTGTTCCAGCGCATTGAACATCTGATTGGCAAGAAGCTGCCAGCATTCCCCATGCAGGAGGAGGAAGTTATGTTGCTGACAGAGCGTGTGGCTGAGGCCCAGAGACTTGCTCGAATGGTGGGTGCTGGCTTTTTGTCCCTCTGCTCGCTGTTACAGTCTGAATTTCCTTGGGTGCCAGGACTGTTGGTCAATCTCTTGATTGCATTGCAGGAGCTGCGGGAGCAGGGAGAGAAGAAACGATCTCGGAATGATGATGATGATGACACAGAAGAAGCTATTGGTGTCAGGAATAAGGTAGTGGGTGGGAAAAAGAAGAAAAGGAAAGCCTTCTAGTTCAGTATTTGGACAGACTTCATCTTTCTCTTTATGGCTACGTGAGTTTGGCAGAGACTGTCTACCAAGCCATCTCCAGTGGATTATTTTTCAGAACTACTTTTTAAATTGGGCACGTCCACCTGGAAAACAACTTCCTCTCCTTCACCAGTTACAGCTGGAGCTTGGCCCATTGTGGTACCATGGGATTGATCTTCCTTCCAGAGACACCAGATCATCACCTCTGGACCCAAAACCAGCTGTGGTCTGGTCTTGTTCATTCAAAGAGGTGCAGCTTTCCCACTGCTGCAGCTTGTCTTGCTGCTCAGACGCACTGAGTGCATACGGGGTCAGATAGGTCTGTCAGAAAAAAGAGAGGAAAATGTTTAAGAAAGCAACCGAGTTTCCATAGCACAGCTGTCATGTCCTTGCCTTGGTGAAGGGACATGTGACGTGGAGAACTCCAAATATATTACTTTTAAAGTTACCTGGTTTTCCTTGTCTTTCTCACTGACCTGTCCTGCTCATTTTGAGTATCAGCTCTGCCAGGTGGTTTTCCTTTTAGGTCAGTCTTAGGGATTCAGATGTGGCATCAGTACCTTAAATATGTCGGCTGAAGAGCGGCTCAGCACAAAGAAAACCTACTTTGGCAGGATTAGAGTATTCACTGTCTGGAATTTAATCCAGAATCTCTAATGACTGGCAAGATCAAGGAGATCTTGTCCCCCAGGGCTCAGTTTTGGGGCTGGTCTTGTTTAACATTTATCAGTGATCTGGATGAGGGGATTGAGTGTTCCCTCAGTAAGTTTGCAGATGACACTAAGTTGGGTGGAAGTATTGACCTGCTTGAGGGTAGGAGGGACCTGGACAGGCTGGATCGATGGGCTGAGGTCAGTTATATGAGGTTCAACAAGGCCAAGTGCCAGGTCCTGCATTTAGGTTACAACAACCCCAGGCAATGCTACAGGCTTGGGGATGAGTGGCTGAAAGCTGTCAGGCAGAAAAGGACCTGGAGGTGTTGGTCAACACCCGGCTGAATATGAGCCAGCAGTGTGCTCAGGTGGCCAAGAAGGTCAACAGCATCCTGGCCTTTATCAGGAACAGTGTGGCCAGCAGGACTAGGGCAGTGGTTGTGTCTCCGTATTAGGCACTGGTACAGAGTGCCTTGAGTGCTGTGTTCAGTTTTGGGCCCCTCACTGCAGGAAGGACACAGATGCTGGAGCATGTCCAGAGAAGGGCAATGAAGCTGGTGAAGGGTCTGGTGAACAAGTCTTGCAAGGAGTGGTTGAGGGAGCTGGGGTGGTTTAGCCAAAAGGGGAGGAGGCTGAGGGGAGACCTAATCACCCTCTACAGCTCCCTGAAAGGAGGTTGTAGGGAGGCGGGTGCTGGCCTGTTCTCCCAGGTAACTGGTGATAGGACAAGAGGAAACCGCGAAATGGCCTCAAGTTGCATTAGAGGTTCAGATTAGGTAAAACTTCTTCACTGGGAGAGTGCTCAGGCATTGTAACAGGCTGCCCAGGGAAGTGGTGGAGTCACCATCCCTGGAGATGATCAAGGAACGTGTAGACATGGTGCTTGAGGACACGGTCTAGTGGGTATGGTAGTGTTGGGTTGACAGCTGGACTCTGATCTGGTAGGTCTTTTCCAACCCTAGTGATTCTGAGGGGTCTGGGCTTTGGTTTGGGTTTTTGTGGGTGATTCTTGTAGTACTTAGAAACCAACACAAGAGGGTAGTATTTACATAGGAAAGCAGTTCACAAGCAGTATGGCGGAAAAAAACCCCAGTATCATAGAGGCTCTTCCGTGTTTCCCTATTTATTTCTGTCTTGGGCAGAATTTAGCGCCATATAAGTATACTCTTGCAAGAATGGGCTAAATGTACTTCTCTTCATGTCAAACTGGAAGGTTAGTGCTATTCCTATTGGCAATAAAATTTTTCACGCTGGACATTGCTGCTGGAGGGCAGAGAAGTGTGAGAAGTTCCTTCATGATCACTCAACATGAAAATTTAATGTCATTTAGAACTACTTATAAACTGGATTTTCTGCAGCACGAAAAACTAATGAAAAGATTCCTTTTTAGATCTAAATGGAAAGCAGAAAATACTGCAGTAAAGATGAGCCCAGTGGTTACTTCATGTCAACATTAATATATACATGTATGCTAGTCAGAAGGCTTTTATACTTTTGCTTGGGGCAGCACACTTTGAAAAATTACAAAAAAACATAGCATGGTTAAATAAAAAAGAAAAAAACATGTTTCCCAAGTTTTAAAAGTTGTCTTCATGAGAAACAAACATACTGTCTAGTGTGAGAAGAGTGCTAGTTTTCTTACTTCATCCTCATTCTGGGTTTTTTTGTAGTTTGAGCAAATCTCCCAGTCCCCTTCAAGTTTGGTAGCTCTAAAGCAGCCTAGGATCAGTGGCAGGTACATAAGGGTATGGATCTTGGGTATGTTGACTGCTTAGAGCATTCTTATAAAGCAGGAAGAGACTGCATCTTCCATGGGTCCTAGTGCTGAGAGCCAGGTCTGGAAGCCCAATGATGAGAGTGTTAATTCTGCAGGGCCCTTGGTAGGATTCCCTGTAGGTAAGAGGAAACAGCCCTAGAATGCATCAAGAGGGGGGGAATAAAATGAGTGAAGGTGTGTGTGGAGATGCAAATGCTTGTTCTCTGTGGAGCAACGGAACTCTCACAACTAGTCTTCCATCCTGCTGGATTCTTGGACAAAATGTCTTGTCCTTCAGAAGCAGGATAGAGTTGGTCATGCTATCAGCAAATGAAGATTAAAACCCTCTGAAGCTCCCAGGACTCTGGAAAACCTTTTATTCCCAGCCATGTAACGGGTGGCAGGCAGAGTCAGTTCTGAACCAGTCTTGTGGTGCGAAGGGCGTTTTACTGCTGGAGGAGGTAGGGCAGGGTTGTTCCTTTCGGAGGTAGTATGAGGCTTTCCTTAATTGATGGAGTCTCTAGCATCTGTCTTCTTTCCCATGTGGAAGGCTGCAACAGCAGAGGGGCTCTGTCTTGCCCCTTGATGGGATTAAAGATTCTCTAGCCCCCTGCAGTCACCAGAAAAACCCGAGAAGTAGAGCTGCCCCATGTAGAAGGGTGAAGAGCCTCCTTGAGAGGAGTGACTCCTAGACAGCTGGCCACCTCCCTTGATTTGGAATGACAAACTGTAGAAACACTTGGCACTAGAAAAGCAAAGATCTCACCACACCCACATTCTCACTGGTGCCTCACCTGCCACAGGTATGTGCGTTCAATTTCGACTAAAAATATCTCAACAAGTTAGAGGGGCAGGAAATAGTTTCTTACTGTGACTGTGCCGTGAGGGCTAGCTTAGAAGGTGTTTGTGTAACTGAAGTGGAATAAGGAGTGTCTGAAGGTGTATTTTGTCAAAACAGAGTTTTCAGCCAGACGAAAGCAAACTGAGCTGATCTAATGAAACATGAGGGGAAAAGAATGGAGAGAGACCTGTCTGGATAAAAGGCAGATCAGAAAATACCAGCACCGGTATGTGTGTGGCTGCATTCTTCTCTACAACTGATGCCAGCACGGTTGTTCAGTCAGGAGGACTCTCGAGGGGCAGTTCTGAAGCACGTCTCCCCGCACACCTCTGAGTGCACAGCAGGGAGCTGAAGTGTAGGATTAACCTTAGTGACATAAGGCAGGACCGGGCTAACACCATGTAACGTTTTCTTGTGGTTGAAACTCGAGTGAAGTTTCAGTAAAAGCTGTGTTCTCAAAACGTGCTCAGTGGGGTGGTTTGGAGTTTGAAACAATTCCGCACTTCCCAAGTGCATAACGAGAAGGTGATTGCTTATATACTTGCAGTATTTATTTTAAATAATGTTTCATAGTTTTGTTTTCTGGTGCTGCACAGGTGTCTCTCTTGGGCAGTAAAGAATGGCAATGTAGTGTCTTTCATTTAAATGCTCTAGAGCTTGCAGAAGTGGGGACAGTCTTTTGGAGGGGAGAAGTAAAATGTAACACGGATGTCAGTGATGGAAACGGGGCAAAAGCAGTAGAAAACAAAAATTTGAGTTTGAGTTTTATCATTATTCCACATCAAGATAAGCGAGGATAGCTGCAAAAAGTAGCAATCCCTGCAACCACACAGTGCTGCAGAGGAGAGGCTGTGCTGGATTGCCATGTCTGAAATGGATTTGGCCATCTCTGTTCCCCAGTGCCATGCACCTGCTTCCCAGGAGCTGCAAGGGCAGGAAATCACAGCTGGGAACCAGGGTGGGGATTCCAGGGCTTTTTTCTGTGGTGACAGTCTGCTTAAAATAATCATGAGGGACACAGCCTGTTCAAGGACCTGGCAGCCCCTGTCCCTCCCGGCCCCAGAAAAGTAGTGATGACCACGAGGGAGAGCAAGGACCACTACTTTTTAGCAACACTGTTAACTTGGGCTGAGAAGAGGCTCAGTTTAGGAGGGAACTGTCGGATTAAGAAGTGGTTGGGAATCTGGAGGGATGTAGTTTACAAAGCAGGACTGAAATTAGCAAACATTCCCAGTTTAGCCAAGCACTGAAGAAAGAAAATATCCAACATACTTTAAAGTCCTTGGAAGTACTTAAGGAATGGAATTGATGGTGTGACGTGTGAAAGACATGGGCATGTACCAAGCATTTTGGGCTTGTATAAATGTGAAGTTGTGGTTTGCCTGCAATGGCATGTGAGGAGCTTATATAAATACTCAAGTGAGCAATTAATTCTTGTAAATGTTGCAGAGCAAATGCTGTAAAAATCCGACTTTAGTGCCAGTTGTAGTCCATGTAGTCATTCTGAATTCCTACTGCTCTTGCTTACGCGCTTACCAGAAGATTTTGGGGGGGAAGCTATCACTGTGTAAACATGGAGAATCACAATTATAGTTTCTGACAGAATCACAAGCTTTGGCATTAACTACTGAATTTTAAAATAAAATTTAAAAAGTTAAAAGGCTTTTTTAGTTTTCAGATGGCTTTTTTTCCCCTGGTTAGACTGTGAAAGCTCCTTCTGCATAACAGTATTTAAAAGGGAGAGCTAAGGCTGTTCTGTTCCTCTGGCACCTAAGAAATGGGAGTGTTTGTTTGCTTTCTGGCCCAGGGATGAATACAACCATGCCTCTAGTGCTGTATCTCTCCCTGAGGACCCTTCAGGTGTGGAAACTTACGATGATGACAGTAGGACTTTCTGCTTTCAAAGCCCCCATGGGACACAGGTACGTGCCTTCCTAAACATGATAATCAAGTATACATCACGTTTCATGGCAGGATGCATGTTGGACAGTGTGAAGGTCGTGCTTAGTTGTGCAATAGGAGACAGTGGCACTATGCAGTCTTCAGCTGTTGACATTTTAAGTCCTCAGGGAGGGGTGGATGCCTGTGGAGCTTGTTCAGCACTTTTTCAGGGCAGCATCTGGAAGCCTGAAGCTGTGTTTACTAGAGGTTAACACAGGGTAATTTTGTGTGCCCAAGGGAAGAGGACTGGTTTTATTGTTGCCTTCTCTTCTGGAGGATCCTCATTGTTGCAGAGATGTACATGCTGCTCTGTTGCCTCTCCCTAAAATAAAGTGTAGGGATAGGATGCTGTCAAAAGCTTCTGCCTTCCCTTGAGCTCGGTGCTTGCTGAGTATTCTTGAGGAAAGTGAAACGCAATGTGGGATTTGTATGCAAAAAGGGGAAAAGGTTTTGTCTTTCATTAAAATCCTAGCAAAGGCAGAAAAAGAACCTTGTTGACAGACTTCTCACAGAAAGTATTCTTTCTGTCCTCCCTATTTGATATTGTCAAGGAAGGCAGGTTTTTTGGCATATGTCTCCTGTTTGAACTGATTTAAGTCCCCTTTAATCTTCAAGATTTTAACCTATAAACACATCTCTGTGTAAAGAAAAGCAAATAGCAAAACTTGTTCTGCAAGGCATCTGTATGAGGTAGAGGGAGGGTTGGATGATAAGGTTGAATTGCTTTAGTTATGCCGGCTTTCCAGAAGAAAATTATTCCTTTGTGTGTTTTTTCTTGTGCATCTGCTCCATCCCATGAACAGGCCTAAAAAAAATGAAATTTCTTGGCTTTGAGGTAGGGAAAAGTCTTTTGCACAATGAGAGTTGGAGTCACAAAAGTACCTTCTTTGCTGCAGCAGTCAATGTACAGGGGTACAGGATACCTATGGAGCAAGCCTGGGAGAGAAGGTATGGAGGCATGTTCAATTTTATTTAAAGCAGCAGAAATTAAAGTACCCCAGTCAAGCATGTAATTGGATATACTCGGTCTTCTACTGTCTTTATTGTAGCTCAGTTGAAGGGAATTTGTAACAGGAGATACCCAACCTGATCTGTCCTTGCCAGCTTCCATGGTTGATGTATCATCAGCAGGGAAGTAATACTTCTCGCTCAGTATGTATTCAGAATGATAAACTTGCCGCTAGTGGGTGATTTCCTATTACTGCTGCTCATATGCATGTTTACAGGTGTGTTAAACCTTTATCTTGGTGCGTGCCAGAGGTTCTCTTCAGTTCTTAAGGACTGGTCTTCTCCAAACACAATCAACAGTATGAAGCAGTCAGCCTAATGGACTCCTTCGACAGAGCCCAAGCAGAATCAGCTTTCCCTTCCTGCAACTGGAGGTCTAAAGATGCCTCTTAAAGAATCTGCAGGGCTATGGACTGTTTTCCGTTGGATATACTCAAGTCATGTATGTGTGTCTTAGTTTAGGCTCTCTCCAGCCACTGGTGACAATTGCTTTAGTGTTAAATAGGAATCTTGGAGTCACCTTTCTGATTTTCAAGAATATTTTAGATAGCAATGCAAGCTTTTAAACATGCAAACAAAGCATTGTCTATGCTCTTTGGAATGGATAACATAGTGACAAACGTTTATGAAAGATCTATGGAAGAAATGTCAGAAATAGATTTGCTAGTCCATTCTCTCTAAGATAAAATTTAGATAGCCTCACTTCTGCCTGCATTCAGTTGGCTGGCTGCAGCCAGGCTTTCTCATCTCAGCTGAGTTTGTTCAAGAGCCCTTCCTTGCAAAGCATGCTAGTGTTTTGTGACCTTTTGGTTCTTCCAAGGCTCCCACTCAGATACGACTTTTGTACTCCCAACTGCACTGCCTCTGTCTATTTCAGAGGATGACTGAAGATCTGTCCTCTGAATGCCAGGCTACCTCCCCTCTTTGAAAATGCCAGTGCTGCTCTCACAAGTTGAATGCTGCCTCCTGGTCTGGCTGATGAACAGCTCTTTGTCATTAGTGTGGAATTTCCCTCTCCTTCAGGGTTATCTTAAGCTGGTGGAAGGGCGATTGCTTTAATAGCTGTCAGAGGTCTTTTTGGTCTTGTCTTTGTATGGACTGTTGATGAGTATGTGTTGTGGTTTAGGCCCAGCCAGCAGCTAAACACCACAGAGCCCGTCGTTCACTCCTGCCCCTGTTGGGGTGGGGAGGAGAAAATATAAGGAAAGGTTCATGGGTCGAGATGCGGACAGGGAGGGATGACTTACCCATTATAGTCACAGGCAAAACAGATTTGACTTGGGGGGGAAGGGGAAATTCAATTAGTTACCGATCAAATCAGAGTAGGACAAAAAGAGAGGAACCCAGATCTTAAAAAATATCTTCCCCCTACCCCTCCCTTCTTCCCAGACTGAGCTTTACTCTCGATTTCTCTACCTCCTCCCTCCTAGCAGCACAGAGTGATGGGGAATGGGCATTGTGGTCAGTT
>NW_010268780.1:15891-23771 GCF_000690775.1 Eurypyga helias
TCTTTTCCTGCTCCAGTGTGGGGTCCTTTCCATGGGAAACCGTCCTCTATGAACTGCTCCACCGTGGGTCCCTCCCATGGGGTCAGTCCTTCAGATGCAGCCTGCCCTAGCAGAAGCTTCCCACTGAGTCATGGCCTTCTTGGGGCACAGCTGCCTGCTCCAGCGGGGCCCTTCCCGGGCTGCAGGGGGCTGCTCCCCTATGACCCTCCATGGCTGCAGGGGCACAGCCTGCCCTTTCCCCCTGGGCTGACAGGGAACGTCTGCTCTGGAACACCTCCTCCCTGCCTTCCTGCAGTGACTCTGGTTTCTGCCTGGTTCTCTCTCTCACATCCCACTCCTCTCTCCTTCTGCAGGTCTCTTTGTTTTGCTCTCTTAAATATATTAATCAGGGACCCTAATTGCCTTGGCCAGAAGTGGGTCTGACTTGGAGCCGGGGAAACCTGTAGTAGCTTCTCCCAGGAGCCACCGCTGTAGCACCTCCGCCGCTACAAAACCCCTGCCACACAAACCCCATGCAGTGTGTGATTGCTGCGTGGTCATCTTGGTTTTGTCTTTGCATGGGCTGTGTCAGTGTGTGACTGTTGTGTTCCTTTGAAAAATCTTACAGCAGGCAGTTGTGGCTCTTGAATTCAGCGGAAGCAGCAGATGTAGAAGATGATTTGGCTTGTGCAGGGCCCTGTTAGCCTTCTGTTGTTGATAAACCTGTTGTGCAATGGGAGGGCAGCTTGCTGGAGGGCATACTATCAGTGAAAACTTTGGTGAGTGCCTTTATCTTTGCATCTTATACAGACAGCAAATAAGGCTTGCTTTTTTTTTTTTCCCTTTTTTTTTTTTTTCTTCCCCTAACACCACAAGGCCTTTGGAAAGCTGATTCCTCTGTTCTTTCTTGGAAACAAAGACAGAGCCTAGCAGCGTTTCCTTGTCCTGTGCCAAGCAGGAGATGCAGACTTCGAGAGCTCTGCTCCTTTGCCATGGTCTTTAGCCTCTCCTACCTGGGCCAGGGCAGCCTCCTCGTAGAAGTGTTTATTTTGCTGGCCATGTCAGCCCTTTTGCTTCTCTGATCACTTGAGATCTACCAATTTGCATGGGTAACACATATAATGCACTGGAGGAGATGCTTTTCTGCCTCAAAGGGCTTGTGGGTTGATATCCAGAAATATGCTGGTCTGTGGAAAGGACTGCACAGTGACTATTGACATAGAATCATAGAATCATAGAATGGTTTGGGTTGGAAGGGACCTTAAAGATCATATAGTTCCAAAGACATCTAAAGACACCGGGAGGAAGAGGACAGATGGGGGGGAAATCCCTCTTCGAGCTGGATGGTGAGCTGCACAGAGTTGTTCTCTCTCTTGGTGGGGAAAGACTTGGCAAGGAGAGATCTGAAGCCAACCATGGCTGGATGACCTTGCCCTGAAGCGGCTTCCATGGTCTGGACACTCATCTCCTTGGCATTTGCAGTGATGGGAAAAACATGTAATTTTCTGCCAGCTTTGCTTACGGTAAATCTCTATGCCAGAAGCCATACAGAGCCTTAAAATGAATCCTGGATAGGAGGCCACAGCTTTTGAGCTTGTGCGCTGCCCCAGCTGCTGCTTCAGCTGGAAAGCCTCTGTGTGTGACTGAAGTGGGGCGATGGGCTGAACCCTGTGGCAGAAGCCAGGACTGCCTGTACCTATGAGGCTGTACTAGTACACCAGAGCAGGTTAGCCAGCTTTGCTCAGCACATCAGCAAAATCTCACTGCCCAGATAGGCAGAGTTTGCATCTTTCTGCTCTTCTGTTGTCTGCAGGATTGCATCGTTACCCAGTCCACTCACATCCTCTGATCAGATAAAGCTGACCAAGGGACTCCACTAACCTTGGGAAGCATTCAGTGATGGAGATCCTGGGGTGGAGGGCGCGCAGCCAGGTGTGGCGTCTCCTGTGGTGGAGGGAGAAGGAATCTCCCCATGTGGCCTCAGGTAGAGGAGCCCCTCCACCCACAAGTGCCTGGGTGCAGCCTCCCTCCCTGCCTTCAGGCCTCTCTCTGGAAGGACTGACTTACTCTTTTGGAAGCGTCAGCCAAGGCCTCCCTTCATGCAATTAACTGTTACCGGTGTGGTTTGCTCCTGCAGCTGGCACAGGCTTGCCAAGCTCTGCTGAAATACTCCCAGAGCAGGTTTCCTCGTGCACAGCGTACCCCATAATGTGTTGCCTTATTGAGCTTCCGTTTTTTGGTGCTTTTTTGGGACCTCCCAACGCCTCCTTCCCATTTAGCCATTCCTACATGTCTGATTCCCTGCCTTCACCAATGTGGTGTCATGCATGCGTCCCCCTTTCTAAGCATCTCCTGCACTCTGTCCTGCTTGCTTCTCCCCAGCCTTGTCCCTTTAAGCTGCCTACAACCAGGTCCCTTAAACTGCCCCAGGGATGGTTTTTTGCTTTGCTGCACTTGCTGTGCTGCAGTAGGGTCCTGCAGGCTCTTCTCCCAGCTGATAGACGGGTGCCTGACCAAACTGTTTGCTTCCAGCTCTGTCTTCTGTGTGTTTTCCAGGGTGCAGGGGAGACATGAGCTGCCTCAGCAGTTCCTGCATGGCTCTCCCCATCTTGATGGCACTTTAAGAGACACCTCTTTGCTTTGAAGCTTCTTGCCAGAGGATCCTACGACAGCCCCTGTGCAGATGGAGGTCTCATTGCACACCTGCAGGCATATCTCACCTCATTCATTCAGGGACTGACTGGGAACTGCGTTCACAGCTGCTCCAGAAGATACAAAGCAATTGATAGAAAGCAATGGAGGTCATGCCAGCCTCTCTGGACAAGTTTCTTGGTGATTCATAATGTAGGACTGCTTGTTTCAACTCTTTAATTATATTAGTCTTAAATCCCTTTGATAAGGAAAGAGAAAGATGGTTAGATTTAGGGCAAACCTATCAAAATTTTGTGCTGTTCTGGAAGGTCAGGATACATCCTAACCAGCAGCAAACTCAACAGTGTCATTTCTCTGCTTGGTGATTATAAGTGAGTAGTCAGGAAAGTCAGATTTCAATTGGCCAGCAAAGGTTTTAACCATGTGTACATCTAGATTAACTACTCCGGAGATTGGGGATTATCAACTGTTATGTAACAACAGACTCTTTTTTTTTTTTTTTTAATTGGAACAGGACTGCAACAGATGCTATGTTTGCTAAAGAAGCCAGACTGTCATGTAATACATCCAGAATGTGTGTTTTGTTTTGGCAGGACGTGGATTGCTGCTTTCCTTTGCCTTTAGCTCTAGTAAAGCCACACTGCCGATCAGACAGGTGAATTATTATCGGTTGCATTTAGTTCTTATTTGGATTGTCAGTTAAGAATTGGAGTTGGTTTAGTTCAGTTTGAGTTCAACACAGCTTTAGATCTACTGTGTGAGTTCGGGTCTGTCTGAGGAAGAGCTAACCCCATGTAATGTAAGATCTCGTGGTAACTTCACCCCTGTGCATATCACTGCCAGTAACTTGTTAGGTCCTTGGAGGCGGCAATAATACTGCTCAAATCCGTATCATACCTGGGATCCCTTCATTCGCATACAGCACAGGCTTTCGCCCCCCTCCTGAGAATATCCTTTAGCTTATCCCACACATGGTAGGATGTGTTACGTGCCAAGCAGAAGTTCAGAGCCAAAATTTGCAGTGATTCCTTTTGCCTTTTAAAATGTAAGCACAAAGGCAATGAATTTTCTGCCTGATTAAATGAACCTCCCTGCAGGTCCTGGAGGCCGGAGTGTTGCGCGCTCGCTGAAATGTAGCGGCACTGTCTGGTGCCCAACAGCTGCTCCGTTACCCTGGGGCAAGGTCCCTTCTGCAGCCAGCGATTCCTGGAAAAAAACACTTTGCAGCCTTTTCAGGAGAGCTGCTTGTGTGCCAGTTGGTATTTCGCTACTGCAAACAAGTGTCTATTACAGCAGTTTGTTAATAATGAACAAGGAAAGGATTATTGGGCAATGCAACAACCCTGCAAGTAGAGAAGAACCTGCTGTGGGGAGGCTGACGCTTCCCTTTGTCATATCATGCATGCACCAGGAGTCGTCCCTCATATCTGATGCTTTCCTGGATTGCTCCTAACATTAGCTGAAGCTGTGTTTGCATTTCTCAAGAGGGTAATTGGCAATTAAACCTTCACTAAAACCTTCTTCGGTGTACCGCTCTCACTTGGGAATTGTCACTTTTTGTTTACCAAGGAAAACAGGGAGGTTGACTGGGTCCAGAGAGCAGCAGGGAGCCCAGGATCTCCTACTGGAGAGCCTGCTGGTCCTTCCCACTCAGGGGCCAGCTAAGTGGAAGGAAAGGAGAACAACAGGGCCAGAAAGCGGCTCCTTAGGTTGAGGTTACTGATCCAAATTAAAGCACATGCTCTCTTTCGCTCTATACTTCTTCCACAGAAGCTTTGTAAACCTCCTTCCTTCCAGCCAACTCCTCTCTATTTGGCTGCTAATAATGGCTCTGCACTGATGTTCTTCCCCCAGCTTAGGGGAACTCCTGGGTTGTCAAGAAGGCTGGAATAAAAATAATCAAGGCTAGAGACTTGGCAATTGACTATTCACTGTCTAGTTCAGCCTTACCTCATCCCAGCTCTGGGCACAGCATCCAGACTGGAAGTTCCTGGAGTACAGAAGTTTCTACTTCATTCAACAGTGTAATGCTTTTTTCTAACCCAGCACTGCTGCTTGTTTAGATCTGTGTGAATGTGGCAGGTTTGCAATATCCTTAGTGACCATCAAGTGAAATGGCAGATGTCCCCACGGGCTTATCTGAACTCAGGAAGGGAGTTAAATGAGGGTGTGAGGTGAGACAGAGGAACTGTCCCAGCAGCTGATCAAGAGACTTTGAGTTCTGCTAGCTGGTCTGAATCATCAGTGGAAATTTCCATCTGAACTTTGGATGAATTGATGAAGTTTTGGTTAAAGGAGTGAAGAAGAGTGTGTGTGTTCATCTGTATATGTGTGACTGTGTGCTTAAGACTGTGTATTTGAAGTTATTTTTGTCTTGCATTTATCAGAAGAATTAAAACACTAAGAGTAGGAATTGTATGCAGACTACATTTTCCAGTCAATTCTTTGAGATTTCTACTCTTTATTGTGATAGAATTAAAGGGAGAATAATGAAATTAATTACATTAGGCCTTCAGCTTCAGTTCTCAAGTACTTAATCTCTCTGGCTAGGATTCAAATATATGGCCTCAAGTGCTCGGTCTTTCCAAAGTGCAGCCACTGCCCTAGGCAGCGTTTAGAGTGCAGATGTTTCACATCTGGCTTCACAAAGCAAGCAGAGGGATCCTGTCTCAGTGCAGCACGTGCTAAACATCCCATGATGTATTTCCTATGGAAAATCATTTTCAGTGGTGCTCCTGGCTTGGGATTGCCATCTCTTCCTCTACCTGCCTGGCTACCAACAGCACCTTCACGCCTTACGAATCCTGCGTTTTTGCCTGGTTTTAACTGATACTGCAACAGTGGAGGCAGAAGCGCGGCAGGCGGTTCGAGGCTGGGTGCAGCTGGGCTGCTGCGTGTGCGTGCTTGCGTGTGGTTGTGTGCCCACTGAGATCAGGTAGAAACTGCAAAGAGAGGCACCGTTTTACAGAAGCCGGCAGCTGGAGCAGGAAATTAAACACACCCATTTAAATTTCTGCCTTAGTTAAACAGAATAGCGCACTCTTCTCCCTGTTTTCCCTAAGTACAGATACTTGAGTGAGTATTGTTATGTCATAGATTTTTATGCTGCTTAACCACAAGATGCAGCAGGCATGCACAAAATTAACATTGCTATGTCCCTTAGGGAGCTTAATGTCACTGGTGATACTAAGATGTTTCCTAAACCATCAGTTGAGATTAGTAGGTAGGACAGGAGGAAACAAGACACCTTCATGTTAATGAAGCCAACTGATAACTCCTGGCAAATATTGCTCCAGGAGACTCATTCAAGAAAAGATTTTGGTGGAAAGAGTAAAGAGCTGAACCACAGTCCTGGGCCTCTAGCGAAGGGGATACTTATGTGCCTGTTTTGTTCTTGACATTAGAAGAGCAACCCACTCACCTGAACATACAGCATGATGGAAGAAGCGGTGCAGGGAGACCTGCATGCACTCACTGTCTGTGCCAAGTGAAGGGAAGGTGCTCAGAAGTGTGCTGGCCTTTTAAATGGAGAATACCAAGCTCTGTTGCCCAGAGCTCCGTAATTTCCACCCAGTGTCAGGATCCTAGGCTACCACCTGCACCCCCACCTGTGAAGGTGCTACCCACTGCTGCCTCTGCATGCCTGAGGAGTACCAGACCTCTAGGCACACCATCTACCTGTGCCAGAAACCAAGCGCTTCCAGGCTGCTGCTGTCCGCAGAGCAATTCCCCTGGCTCCTGGCTTGCCAAGGGGAAGAGAGTCTTCAGGATTTGAGTGAAAAGACGTTTTGTGCATGCTGAAAGCATGACCCTAGCCCTTCCCTGATAAAACACGCATTCACTTTTTCTCCCATCCCATCTCTCTGTGTGTTTTCAAGGCTGCATTGGCCTTTTTGGCACACACACTGAGCCAGGGAAGGACTGCAGCATGGGCTGAGCTAGGATTTCCCTCATGGTTGCTGATACATGACAGCTTGAGCTGCCCTGAAAGGTATTTGAGGAGTGTTGTGGTCATATATAACCATGGTCAAGCAACAAACTTTACTTAGGGTGAACTAGCAAACAGAACTGAGGTGTTGGCTTTATAAATCATTTGTATGTAGAATCTGGCAGCTATTACTCACTGGCATTTCTGCCGGGTCTGAACTGGCATGGCACTTCCAGCAGTCTCTGGCTCAAGCCCAGAGGAACATGGACCACCTCCCCTCAAATCACAGGGCCCCACAGACTGTAATGCCCATGGCTGCTGGCAAACTGCTGTCTCTGTAAAGCAGGACGGTCCGAGAAGCCCCCACCTGAGCTTTGCTGCCAAGCACTTAACACCCCAGAAGATGAAACTGCGCAGAAGAGAAGCTCTTTGTCCCAGTGTTGCAGTAAGGTATTCTTCATGAGGGCTAACCCCAAAGCCTTATGTGTTACCACGTTCCTTGGTTACATTTCCCTGAAGCCTGATTGGGATTCCCAGGGACCTATCTGGCCCCTCAGCAGCTCTTCAGCTCCAAGAGGCGACACTGGGATTTCTGGCACCCAGACATCAAGAACTGCCTGCCCTGGGGTCCTGATCTAAAGTGCAAGAAAATACTCAGAAGCAATAGGCTGCGAATTCAGTTACTTGACCTTACAATTGTTCCTTATATTTTTCTCCCCTGCCACCCGTTTTCTTCAAGAAAAATCACAGCACTGATTAATGATTAGCCTTGGTTGGATAGCACACACCACTGACCAAAACTGCTGGCTGATCTCAGGCCGTGGTTCTGCAGTCAATAGCAGATTTGTGCACAGCCATATCGTTCAATAGGATGTGTCTGATTAAGATTAAACTTGTGAGCACAACAGTTTTTTGATTATTTAACCAGGACAGAAAATACTGAGTTTATGCCAGCTTCTACGCGAGCTGTGTGGGGACACAGATCTGTACCAGTATGAAGCTTGTTGATAAAAAATAAAATCTATCAACGCTATTTTCTTTTTTTTCCTAGTGTAGTCTAAAAGGGAGGAGTGAGTTATGTTGGATCTCAGCTCTGCTTCATGTCATTGCGGTAGTGTTTGATCCCAGAGCGGTAAAGCAGAATTTTCTGTATCAAATGGGGAGTTTTTGTGTGCAACCTGATTCCCAGGAATGCTTTTTGCAGGGAAGCAGTCCTCTGCAAAGCCACTTACCCCAAGGCACTGCTGGCAGGAGAAACCAGCCTCCGACCCCAGGGCAGGATGGTTGTCTCAGAACATCTGACCTCGGTTCCAGGGAAAAT
>NW_010268781.1:0-6198 GCF_000690775.1 Eurypyga helias
AGCCGGAGTTAAACCACGACACACTACTATACAGTCTCATATCAACACTGCAGTAATTTGTAGGCTTGAATCTAGTCTCGTATAAGGATAAAAATATTTAGGTTCAAAAAAGGTATGTATATGTTAAGCAAAGACTAATAAAAGCAAAAATTTCAAAATAAGCAAGTCCAGGTAGTTTGCATCCAAGACATTTAACAGAGATGGCTGATGATCTCCTTGAACTGTTATATGATTTTCAACAGTTTCAACACTCAAAGCATTTTGGTAGTCCCAAAAGTAAACAGAAGATCCAGTTCTGTACCAATGTAAACAACAAAAAAGTGTAATTATAGATTTGTCAACCTGATAATGATCTCAGGCAGAATAATGAAACAGATGATACAGCAATCCTGTTTTGTTTATAAAGGTAATAAAATTGATGGAATACACTTAGTCTTCCATAAGGCATTTCATTTGGGAGCACATGACATGTTGATTAAGAAATAAAATCAACATAGCACATACTGATTTGATTAAAACCTGGGCAACTGAAAGGTCTTAAAATATTACTGTAGATGAAGAATCATCATTCTTCAGATGTTTGTCTATGAGCTCCATGGGGATCAGTATTTGACTCTATATATTTAATATTATTTTTCAATGCTTGGAAGAAAATACACAGTGATACTGGTAAAATTGCAGATAAAAAATGTGAGTAATAGAAAGGGAAGTCTTTGATGCAAGCTGGTCAAGATGGTCTGGAAACATAGGTTCAAACAAACAGCTTAATTTACCTGTGGCTAAGCATAAAGCCATAGGCCTGGCATGAAAGGATATTATTTCCAATAAAGGAGTAAGAATTTTCTGTTGTGAGAAGCCTTGACTATAGAGCTCAGCTGAGCATGAACTGCGATGTTATTGCTTCGAGTTTTTGTATAGAAATAAGGAAGTTATGTCACCTTTGATTGGTAGGGTTAAAGTTAGGGTTAATATTACTGCTTTAGAGTACCATGCTCTGATATGGTGCTACAGATGTGAATAATTTAGAGAGGTTACATGAAAATCCTTGGGATTATTCTATTGGGAAATAAATCCATATACTGCTAAAGTCTACTGTCTTAATCTCATTTAACCTAGTTAAATTTATCAAGTAACTGATTATTTAAAGATTAAAAGGTGATTTTTTTTTGCAATCTAAAGGCACTTACGTGGAAAGCAAAAGTTTGAAATTCAGAGAAAATTATTGGCCGTGTCTGAGGGCAAGATGTAAAAATGAGACAAACTCAGATCAGAAGAAAGCTATGGATGTTTTCCATGCAGGAAAGACTTCCAAAGGTTAATACTGGGCTCTCTACAACTGGGATTATTGAACAGGTAGGACTGCATCTGGTAGGACAAATCCTACAGTTTGTGTTCAAGAGGAGGTCAGACTCTGTGTTCGCAGAGGTCTCTCCTGGCCTTGGAATAGATGAAGTTGTATACAGAGGCAGACACTGAATAACACCGTCGTTTTGGGTTAAGCCACTGCTGTGATGATGCACTGCTGTAAAATATGGTATAAGTGCTGTAATAGGTCTCCTTTTTCCTTTGACACCTGTCCTCTTTTGGTTGAAAAATCCTTAATCAATTTTCTGTAATATATGGGAAACAATACAAAACTTTATAATAATGGATTTTTTTCAACATGGTGGTCTCCTAAGGGCAAGAGAGCTTACTAATACTTTCTGCCATGTCCAGCAGCTAACTCTGCAGACTCATAATTGCATTTGGTCTTATATACTGCATGTAATCTGGTGCTACGTGGAAAAGATAGTGAAGATAAAATCGGTGTAGGTGTGTCATACTCTTTTTCTGCAATACTGCGTTACAGTATGGAACATCTGTTAGCTCTAGCGTTGCACTGACTAATTGAAGTAGCCCAGTATAAATTAATTTTGAACCAATCTCACTGTATTACTGTTAGGTGTACATAGCAGTCAGAATTATTGGTCATAGGGGTATTGTGCTGCAAACTAACAATGAAAATGTGACTTTAATGGTTTTAGAGAAATTTGATTGCTCCTTCTGTTATACATCATTCACAGACTGGTTTCAAGCCACTGCAATGTGAGTGTTCATATGTGTGTGCCAGGTGTGGAGAGAGTTCTCAGGAGGTAAGGACCATACCAGTTCTTTATGTCTTAGCAATCAGCAGGTTTTGGACTGGTTCATTCAGGCTGAAACCAATCAGTTCAAATGAGGAAAACCTGAGGCTTATGCTAGATATTTGTTGACCATCATATCTCTTCAGTTTGATTTCTATACAATGCTTCATTGACTGTATTCATGAAGCTCTCTATAATCAGGAGTGGTCCATGAAAGGTACCCAGCTGTATATGAAGCTTTCAATCTTGTTCCAAGTTATTTAATTTCTTTTAGCCCTGTTATGATGGCATTATGATTTTGTGATTCCTCTGAAATAACGGTTTAGTATCTATCATTAATTACATTTGGGTTTTGTTTGGAACAGTTTTATAGGATATATGTGACAGACATTGTAGCATGTTTTTTTTTCTGAAAAAGCCATCTGTAACTGTAGTCTTACAGAAGCTTGGGGCTGAATTCTGTCCTAAATGATCTCATTTGAATTAATTTCATGCAATGTAAGTCAAACAGATTTTGACCTTTATTCAGTTCTGAAAAGATATTATGTAAAAATGCACCTTCCTATTCAGCAGACCTGCTCTATATTCAGACACATTTGAATTCAATGACAAAAATTAAACGTGTTCTACATCCTGCTGATAGAAGCGGGGAACTGATGCAGATATGGGAGTGTGGTATGGGTTCCTTTCTGACTCACTGTCATTAACAGAGCTGCTAAGGGCTTGATTTGCCAAAGACTCCAAACACCCACACCCCCAGCTGACTTCAACTGGAGTAAAATGGATGGAGATATTTGAAACATCACCCTGTATGTGTTAAAAGGCAAGATTCCATTGGGACTTTAGATGTAAATGAAGAAGGTTTTTCTCTAAAATAAAGTCCTATTGGTAGCAGCACAGTTAGAAATAAACATTTGAGATTCATTTTTAATGGGAAAGATAAAAAAATCATTAGCCAGAGGGAAAAAGCAACATGTTTAGTTGTAAACAGAGACAGTGTGATCCAAAGTTATTGAGCAAATAAAAGCTGCTACTGTTGCAAATAAATAGCATTGCAGAAATTCTATTTCTGTTGTCTGTGCTAAGGTGAAACACTATCCCCAGAGCTGTGGTCTGACTTTTGTTTTCACAGGGCAGGTCTAAGACTTTCTGCAGTGCACTGGTGACATTGTATAGCTGTGTAGACACTGAAAACTCTGAGAACATTTTTGTTTTTTAACAGGTGAGATAATCTTATCCAAAACACACACTGGCTCAGAATTCAGGTAATTGATTGAAGTTGTAGATTTTGTGGAAATTCATTATGCCATTGACTGTTAATATCAAGGAACTCCTTACTCTAAGAAAGCTGACCTTTACTCTGGTTGCACAGTGCATTTATGCTAGAAGAATATAGTCAATCATTTGAATTTTAATCACAAAGTTTAAGGCAGTAGTTTAGATATTTTACAAATGCTGTGTGGTAAGAAGGCACTTCCCAGGTCATTGACTCCAGTCTTTTGGTATGACAAGTGGTCAAAAGTTGTAATCTCCTTTATGAATTTTAGAAGTTGTTAGAATCATGGAACCATAGAATAGTTTGGGCTGGAAGGGCCCTTAAAGACCATCTAGTTCCAACCCCCCTGCCATGGGCAGGGACCCCTTCCACTAGACCAGGTTGCTCAAAGCCTCTTCCAGCCTGGCCTGGAACACTTCCAGGGATGGGGCATCCACAGCTTCTCTGGGCAACTTGTGCCTCACCCCGCTCTCCGGGAAGAATTTCTTTGTGATATCTAATCTAAACCTCCCTGCTTTCAATTTAAACCCATTACCCCTTGTCCTGTCACTACAGGACATTATAAAAAGTCGTTCCCCCCCAGTTTCCTTGTAGGCCCCTTCAGGTACTGACAAGCTTCAAGAAGGTCTCCCCAGAGCCATCTCTTTTCCAGGCTGAACAAACCCAATTCCTGCAGCCTTTCATCATAGGAGAGGTGACTCAGCCCTCTGATCATCTTTGTGGCCTCCTCCAGACTCGTCTATATCCTTCTGATGTTGAGGGCTCCACAGCTGGATGCAGCACTCCAGGTGGGGTCTCACCAGAGCAGAGCAGAGGGGCAGAATCCCCTCCCTCGATCTGCTGGCCACACTTCTCCTGATACAGCCCAGGATACGGTTGGCTTTCTGGGCTGCCAGCGCACACTTCCGGCTCCTCCACCCAGCTTTTCATCCACCAGTACCCCCAAGTCCTTCTCCTCAGGGCTGCTTTCTATCCACTCTCCACCCAGCCTGTACCTGTGCTTGGGATTGCCCAAACCCAGATGCAGGACCTCACACTTGGCCTTGTTGAACTTCATGAGGTTGGCAGTGGCCCACCTCTCGAGTCTGTCAAGGTCCCTCTGGATGGCATCCTGTTTCTGTTTCCCTTATTTGTTTATGGAAACTGTTTAAGAATGTTCTGTTTTAAGGCACATTCTTCTCTGTTCCAGCATACATGTGTGTATAATCATTTGACATATGTATCTATATTTCTGTGACAATGTTATCTTGTAAAGGAATGCTTTACCACTTCAGTATTTAACATTAGGTTTTACTTATAGACATTAAACATATTGCCTTGCAGCCTTTGTTTTCTGTACTAAAAAATGTATAACCTCTCTTCTTTCTTTGAATGATAGGCTTTTCATACATTCCTCTTTGAACATTTTTTCAGTTTGAATCCACTTTTATTAAATATGGAAGACCAGAGTAAAGTGGTGAGAGAGAAGGGGAGGAGAAGGGGTCCAATATTTGCTTCATATCTGCTGGAAAGACCTTCCTGATGCATTCAAAGATCATATTTGCATATTTTAGTGTTATAATGTATTAATACTTTAACAGCCATGACTCGTCAGTCATTTCCAACACAATATATAGCTGAAGTGCTTATTATTAGTCCTCACATTTTTTTCCTTTTTTATTTCTCCATTCAAAAAAAAAAGGATCACTCAGTTCTTTCTGCATGGTATCCTGAAATTTTCTTTTATTAGTGAGTCCTCTTGGTCATGTATCATCAGCAAACTTCACAGCTCACTCCTACTTAACATCATTAAAACCTAAAAGCATCATTAATACAATTTTAAACAAGATCAGCTTCAAGGAAGAGTTCCACTAAGGCTCAGACTGGTATAACCTCTTTTGACACTACCAATGCCATGTCTGCTTTAGCTCATTCCTTAGATATCTTATGATCTCTTTACTTCCCTAGGCAGTGGAACAGCTCTTTCAGGGCATGAAATGCCTTGTATATTAAGCCTTATCACTTATATTTCTTTTGCAATTCCCTAGAAATTCAATACAATGAATATTTTGTATCCTGTGGTTTGCATTCCTGGTGACAATGCTGCTGAGCAGATGCACCATAGCATGCAGTGGTACTTTTGAGTCTGTAGGTGCTTCAGTCATCACATACAGGTTTTTGCATTGGTACAGCTCAACAGAGTCTTCAACTTGAATGCATGATGCCAGCCCATCATGATCCGTTGAAGTCAGGATGCATCAAGATGTCCTACTCAGCTACAGGTGAAAGAAAGCAGTTTTGAGGGATCCTTTTTACCTGGTAAATCCCAAAACATCCATAAACTATATGCTAGATTACCAAAGGACACTACCCTCAGCTATGAAATCTTCAGAAGGGCTCCCTTGCCCCCATTGTGTGGCTGGGACACTGCTGGATTCCATTTGTCAGTGAGTCAACACCATGGGCCAGACAGCAGCATTCAGAGGCAAAGGAGGAGTAGACCTGGGCATTATCAGCACTGCTGATGGTAGTTCAGTCTATGTTGTCTGACATTATTTCCATAATTATTTCCTTATTATTTCCACTTATTATTTTCATATAGCACCCAGAAAAATACTGATTCCATACTATCTGTATCTATATCATCTATATCTATATCTATTTTCATTGTTACAATTTTTGTACTATTATTTTGTTTGTTCATTCCATTATTTCATGTATTATATTCCTGTATTGTAAAGCATTTCATAGAATCATAGAATGGTTTGGGTTGGAAGGGACCTTAAAGATCATCTAGTTCCAACCCCCTGCCATGGGCAG
>NW_010268781.1:6419-42367 GCF_000690775.1 Eurypyga helias
GTAGCCCCTTCAGGTACTGGAAGGTGCAATAAGGTCTCCCCGGAGCCTTCTCTTCTCCAGGCTGAACAAGCCCAACTCTCTCAGCCTGTCCCCATAGCAGAGATGCTCCAGCCCTCTGAGCATCTTCGTGGCCTCCTCTGGACTTGCTCCAACTGGTCTATATCCTTCTGATGTTGTGGGTTTCACAGCTGGACGCAGTATTCCAGGTGGGATCTCAAAAGAGCAGAGCAGAGGGGGAGAATCACCTTGCTCGACCTGCTGGCCATTTATTATCTTAAGTCATACATAATAATGCATGTATATGTTATCTATATATAATATAAATAGAAGACTTAAAAAATGGCCTAATCCTCAAAGTATCTGCGCTCTTGCCAGTTATTGTTTGCCTAGTAGAATGAGGAGATCAATGTATTTCTTATAAAAGCCCCTCAGTTAACCATTTTAGCAGTGGCACACATTTAATAGCATTTTAAATTAATGAAATAAAAGACAGAAACAGATTTAAGCACTTTATATATCTTGTCAAGTTAGTTACCTATAGTACGCATCCCAGTGAGATGTACTCATATGTAAAAGTACATATATTCTACTACAAACACATATATTCTATCAGTGAGAAGAAATAATTAAATGTTTACTGTTTTTGAAATACTTTTTCTATATTTTTCCACATTCTGCATATATAGAGAAGGCAAAGCTTACATCACTAAAAAGGCCTGTCAAAAATGTATAGATTTGTTTTCGTAAGAAACCAGATTTTGGGGCTTATTCCCTGATGTTTTAAAAAGTAGTCCGTTTTATTTAATTTAAGAAAGTATGATAGATTCTCCTTAGGTATAATGCAACAAAAAAAAAAAAAAAAAAAAAAGAAGAGTATCCAGAACATTAACTCTTTTAAATGAAGCTGAAAGCTTCAGTAGATTTTAATTAGAACTGCATGATAAGTTTTATATGTAAAGCATATCCATTCAAATTTGGCTTTTGGCCAGTTCTGCAAAAGCAAAATAACATTAAGAAGTATCCTTTCACTGCACATTTTTTTTTCCTGAGAAAAAAAGTTGACATTTAATATGAAGTTTGTAAAATCAAATCCTATAATAAACTCTGTGTTATAGTTTGCTGTATTTTTTACTTAGGCTGAAATTATGCAGAAGTCTGAGTATCGTTATTGTTTGGTAACTTACTTCCTGCTGCTATCTTAACCAAAATCCACTAAGATTTTTTTTTTTCCACTGAAAACACCCTATCATCAGGTATTTGAAAACACTGCCAACACAGGAGAACAGTCCCTCTCAGGTTATTTTTAGATGCATTTCTAAGCACCTTTGCAAATGAAATCATATTGCACTTCACAGAATGACAGGAATCACACAAAATATCAAACTTTCAATTGAAGTTGAAGATTCAGGTAGAGAAAGGCAGGTTTCAAATATCAAAGATTGGGTTACAGAACTAAGGCTCCCTATTGTCATTCTGAGATTAATATATTTGTGTGCTTCAAAGGGGCATTGGGTGTCTCACAACTGCCGATTTTTAGCATTCCAGTATGAAACCAAGTTTCTTACCTCAGGGTGTGAGTTGGAAACTTGGTAGTCTTGGGATAGATTCTGTCTGTTCTCCTTTTCTCCCCAGGATGACTAGTACCCAGCACTAGTTATTCCATTAAAATGGTTTCATCTCACAAAAGGTTTCATCCACAAATGCATCGAAAAGCTAACCAGAGCCTGTCTGGTCCACCAAGACAGGCTGGTATCATTAAGTGTATGGCATACTTGGTTCACATGTGTCCACCTTTAGCTCCCTGTTTTTGAGAGGTGTGTTTTGACAGGTAGGTTTTAGGCAGTCTTACACCTGTCCTGGGTGGCCTTGCTTACACTTCTGTATCTGTCCCTCCGCGTGGGGTAACTTGCATTATGGAATGCAGCAAATTACCATCTGGCTCTGAAGTGAAAATCCAAAACCCCACAAAACCTTGGAAGTAGTAATCTCTAGTGTTTTGACTATAGATTAATTTTTTCATGTTTAGCATTACATATATTTTAATTTTTCTTTGCAAGACATCAACTAATGATTCTGCTCAAGCACATTTTAATGTCTTATGAGTCTACCTATTAGGGTTTTGTTGTAGAGTTGGGTGAAATTGTTGGTAATTAAACAAGTCTAACCAGTAAGTATATTAAATAGTAAGTAGACATTTGTTCCGTGAAATGTGGATATCTGTAATATCCCTTACATCATGAAATTATTGACTGATAAAAACTTCTGTTTATCGCTGTAGGTTAATTGTAGCTCTGCAGTACTTGGCATTATGATTAGCAATAGAATCTAGGGGCATCTCTCTAGTTATCACAAAGGCTCATCCGAGAAAATGATCTGATAGACCACTGTGGATTTATATCTAAAGTTTATTTTAAACATAATTGCAGTAAGTACCTACTTAATGTGTTTCACTTGCCCTGAGGTACCCAAAGCTTTAATGCGAGGACATTCTTCTCATCATTATTCTAATTCTTAAAAGCTTTTTTGTCTATAAAGACACTTATCATTGCATACTACAGATGTGATATCTCTGCTTCCTAATTAAATAGATTGATGCATATTGTAGATGTAAAGTCTTGGCCAGATTTAGGTACCTGTAGAAAATGTGAAAGTACTGAATATGGACACCCTTCTGGAATTGTTCAAGCATTTTACATTAAAATAATACAATGAAATAAGTCTCTAGAGTTGTAAAGGCTCATAGACACTGATGTAATTCAATGCAACACGAAGATTAGGTATTGCTGGATTTCATTCTTTTCTTTTCATACACTCCCCTGTCAATTATGAGTAACACCATTCAAATAAATGATACAGTTCTGACACTACCTTAGAGAATCAAGAACTGATTAACCATAGTGTGTCATGGTTACTAAAAAACTAGTCTGTCCATACAAAAATTGTCTTCTGTGTTTGGCTGTAGAACTGTATATACAAATGCATTTTCCATCATATTACAGTTGCATTACATGTTCGCTTTAGTCTTATTAAAGCTAACCTTTATATACTCACTTGGAAATCAACTAGTATTTTGTAACTTCTTCCTGAAAATTATAGCCAGTATTGGTAACATGTGATCTCTTTTATTCTACGCAGTTTACCTAGAGAATGGAGGATGAAAAGGGGATAGAAATTATAGAAAAGTAGCAGCAGAATGACTGAGGTATCTTTGCAGTCCTGTCAGATTGTTTCACAGCATAATTTCATCATGTTTTGCATACAGTTTGCCTGTGGCTTAAGCGATTATAAAAGTGCTAAAACGGAATTTATAACCTTCATAAAGAACATAGCAGTTGTTGAAGTTGTTCTAAAGCAATGACAGGTAAAATTTAAATTGGTTTTATTTTCTTTTACTGAACTTTTACTTTTCTCTATTAGTATAACAAACATCTGGAAGAAATTATATCCAATTCCCAAGGAAAAAAAAGCTGAGAAAAAAGCCTGCATCCCCCAACACCATGTTAGTTATTTCATTATGAGAAACATACCTTGAGGTGCACATTCTGGTTCCACAAATCAATGAAAAATAAATATGCTGGAGAGGGAAATGTTCATGGTTTTCATTATTAATGGGTGAAGGACACAGATGTCACAAATTTGGAAAAAAATAAAAGGAAGGTGATTCACAAAATAAGCCCTACTTTAATCCTATCCACTACTGCAAACAGTAGGTAGGATAGTGGCAACTCATTAAATTACCTTCTTTCTCTCAGGCTGGGGATGTCTGCAGTATAGCTGTAATATTTAGGAATGTGTTGCTAGTTTCATTTTTTCAATTAATTTATGTTTCAGCAAGGCATTTAATCAGAAAGACCACACATCCTGGAATTGGAAGATTGTTCTGTATGTAGGATTTTTGCAGCATTGTTTTGTCCCATATCTCATAAACAGCATCTTTATCACCAGTATCTGGAGGCAGTAATTGCCTTTTCTACAGTTCCTCGAAAGCACAGAAATTTCCCTTCCCGCCCCCCAACCCCCCTTTCCCTTCTTACCGTTAATTTCCCTTCCATCCACTTCCTCTCAAAGTCTGGCTGCTCTCAATACAGCAAAGCATTGAAATCACAGGAATGAAGCTCTTAAATACTTTTATTAGTAGTGTCAGTAGCTCCAGTTCTACTAAAGGAAAGAACAAATAATACACTGGAAAGAAAGCAAGTCTTTTCTTTAACAGTGCTCTTTAGGGATGATAAGATCAGTGATATATCTTGAAGAAAGGTACGTCACCTTAACCCTAAGTTTCTTCATTGCTATAATGGCCCAGAAAATTTCCCAGGCAGCAAACCAGCCAAAAGTCCATCCTACAGCTTCAGCGCATTACAGCCTTGCTACAGGTTCTTTGCTTCCACTGTTAAATGCCACAACTTTACAATATAGATCTAGGTGTAGATAAAATGGAGATGAGCATCACTGTGAAAATAGAGAGAATCGCAGGTATGCAGAGAAAAGGCTTCTGATTTACAACGTGCTTTAGAACTGCAACAGTCCCTACACACAATTTGCATACGATGACTTCATACTACAGTATTAGGCATTGTTTATGTGAGAAGATCCAGCTTAAATGCTTGGTGTTAAAAGTATATGTTGTTGGGAATATTTTCCAGATATGGATAACTCAAAGCTTTTTCAACTTGAAAAGGACTGCAGTGGACAGGCTTTTAAATGACATACCTCTTAATTTTTGAGATAATCATTTAACACAGGCAAGCAAGCTGGTTTTGTCCAGTGCTCTGGCATTGCTAATCCACAGTGGTATTCAGTTCAGGCCATAGTGGTACTTGGTCTGAACACAGTTTTTCCTTTACTAGAATAAGAATTTTATTTTAGTAATACATTAATTTCCTAAAATGTTGGGGAGTAGTAATTTAAGAGATTCAGTGCATATAGACTAAAGGAGATTTAATCACAAAAGAATCTTGGGTTAAAGGCCTTCTTATTTAAAACCCACAGAATGAAAGTGAATATTCAATGACATACTGCAGCTTTAATCTGTGCTGTTGTATCTGTTATTCAGTATGACATTCCAACTTTCATTTTTTCTGTTTTCCTTCTAAGTCTTTGAAGGATACCTTCTGCCACCTTCTATCCAATGCAATACTTGGACATACTGGGGTGATTTTGAGTAGGAATGTCAGAGGATTTTCTTTTTAAGCTTTGAGTTTTCTTCCCTCTTGCAGTGTAAAGACAGACCTTTAGCTTTTCTTTGTGCCTTAATTTATGTACAAAGTAGAACAACACAGAATGAAGGACTATGTCGCAATTTTTATTTAATTTTTTATTATTTTTAGATAAGACATTTATTCTATACAAGAGGCTCTACAGCTTCAAACATCTTCAGATCAGGGGATATTTAACGTGTTAAGCCTCAGAATGAAAGATGTCTTTGCAAGTCCTGCACTGCAGAAAAAAGCAGATAAGCAACTAAATATAACAGCTCTCCTGATATCTAGTGAATCCTCAGAAAATTGATAGGTAAAGTTGTTCCAGGATACTTGTTCCAAGGACCCCAATGGACTGAATTCACGCTGTTGCCTGTCTCTGGCAATGCTCTTTTTTGTGGATATTTTTCTACATGCAAAGAGCAGAGAGATTGCTCAGAGCAAATGATTAAATATCCCATCTTACATAGCAAATAAGTCAATACGCAAATATCTTGAATATGTTAAAATAATGTGACTATATGGACAAATCATGCAGATAGCTGGAGTGTTGATAGGTTATCTGTAGAAAGAGCTTTCATTTAAAAATTTAAAAAGCCTTATGCTCTCAACAGATACCACTATGAGTGATGAACAGGAAAAACAGCAAAAGCTTTGTTCAGGTCAATAAGACTGTATTTTATCAAACTTTATTACCAGTGCAGACACATCCATTTCAGAGCTGATAATAAAGCTGTTTTATGGGAAAAGAGGCAGTTTAAAGTTGGTGTTTCTCATTTCTTTTTTGGCTGAGTAAATCAGTAATCTGCAGAATACCTGTTAGTGATTTCTTTCTGGTAAAGGTTGTTTGCAATGATGGGAAACAAAGCTGCCTTTCTGTCATCACGCAGCTCGGAAGATGGATTTTCATGTAACATAAAGACTAAAGGCAATTACATGGGTCACCAATGAAAGCTGGTATGAAAATGTTATTCAGCCTTCTAAAAGAGGCTTCATGGAAAATGTAACAGATAATGGAGAAAGACTACGTATTGTATTGATCAAGCTAGACCATGACTGTTAGAGTCTATATTTTCTGATTGAAAATACAAAACTACGTTAAAAGTTTTTAAGATATTTGAAGTTTCTTGGAAAGGTAATCAGACCCTCATTTACAGAAGATACTCCCAGCAATATAGAACTGTTTTTTGCAACCCACAGGCTGGCAAAAAAAAAATGTCTGGCAATCAACTAAAGAAAACTTCTGAATTCACACAGGCGCTCCAGCTTTCCTATCTACCAGCTTGCTAAATAGATTTGCCCAGTTTGCTATTCTCTGCTTTTTCTCCATATAGAATTTCTGCTAGATAGGATACAAAAAGTGTTGTGGTGCTCTTTTCACTCGTTTTTCGATTCCTACTGTTTGTGAGCTCCTGCCATGCAATTTTGGAAGCAGTTTTGCAGGGTTTCTCACTAAAAGCAGCAGCTACAGTTCTGGCAATGGTATCAGCATCCTGCATGTGCTACAATTATCACCAGAGTGCGCAGGGAGAGGCTGTGGTCAGTGCAATTGCGTGACTGGCTGGAACATCTCATTCTTGTATAAAAGAGTATGTATGTTTAATATTTAGTGGAAGGTGTCCCTGCCCATGGCAGGGGAGCTGGAACTAGATGATCCTTAATGTACCTTACAACCTAAACCATTCTATGATTCTGTGAATATTTGAGTTCTTGCCTAATTATGCCTTCCCTTTCCTATGTGGCTTTCTACCTTAATCTTCAACTTCTTTTTGGCCTTCTCAATTCTCCTCTTTCCTTGAATTTAGTGGATTTAGCTCAGGTAGGAGAGAGAACACTGGGATTTTGGTAAGACTGATCAAAGTATTTAAGAAAGATTTGTCACAGTAAATAAATCAAAGCAAATGTAGGCAAGCTATTTAATCTCATGATATTTCAGATCCTGATTTGTAATAAAGGAATTATAACATCATAGAATCATAGGATTATAGAAACATAGCATAGTTTGGGTTGGAAAGGACATCTAAAGGTCATCTAGTCCAACCCTCCTGCAATGGACAGGGACATCTTCAACTAGATCAGGTTGCTCAGAGCCCCACACAACCTGACCTTCAATGTTTCCAGGGATGGGGCATCTACCACTCCTGTGGGTAACCTGTTCCTGTGTTTCATCACCCTCATTGTAAAAGATTTCTTCCTTATATGTATTCTGAATCTGCTCTCTTTAAGTTTAAAACCATCACCCCTTGTCCTACTGCAACAGGCCCTGCTGAAAAAGTTTGTCCACATGAATAAAGATGATCTTTCTCTGTCTGTTTAGATGATACATTTTTCAGATCTAGACTTGATTCTGTCTGCTTCTATCCCAGTTCCTCTGGCTATACAACCAAGTTTTATGTTAGCCGTTGAAGTATAGTCACTGAGAATGTTCCTATTAATTTGGTTTTGGATCACTGTTTTCTCATACATTGCATTGATAGTGAAGTTGTCATTAAAAATTTAACTGTATGTTCAACAACATAGACATCTTCTCCACTGCTTGGAGATTTGTCATAACACTCTTGTCTCCTTCCTGACTTTCCCTGCACCATCTTCTATCTCAAATTCTTCCTTTAAGCTTGTACAGGAATTACCTGTCCTTCCTCTAGGATTTTCCCCTTCCTCTTTCTGTCTTTTTCTTCTTTCCTTACACTGATATATTTCTTCTTGTTCCTCTTATAATACTTTGTTTTTATTTCTATCACTATTATTTAACTTGCTTTATCTACTGGGTCTTGTTCTCTTGGGCACCACAAAACACAACAGGATATATATTGTAGTCAATTATGCTTCATCCCGCTAAAATTTAAGGGAAATGGAAACTCTTTTGAAGACTTCAGAATATTGCCACAGGAGACCATGAGAAATTTTTCACTTCATATGTCATCAAGATTTGTGATGTTATTAATAGTGCTGACAACACTACTTGCTGTCTCCTAAGATGAAAGATATATGACAAAATGGGGGAGGAGGGAGGGAAGAGGGCATGGAGGGGAAGAAATATTCCCCAATTCCTTGTTTCCACAAAAGACACAACATAAATCATGTGGAACATAACGTTCCTGTCCACATATCATCATACAAACTCATCACAAGCTAATAATCTCATCTGAGAACTAATATGATTTCAAGCATGATCATACTCCAGTATAAGTGCACACCACACTTTTTGGACTTCCCTCTCTCTAAAATGGCAGCATATGTATTTTAACATTTCCCTGCAGAAAAGCTGGTCAGGTAGGGCATCTAATTCTCCACTAGACTTCTGACTGAACAGTATGCAGCACATATGTAGTCCCCAGGCTTAACATATACCAGAATAATATGGTGATCAATACAGGATAAGAACACTTGAATGTGTATGAAGCAAGACAAATGGACATGAGGGAATAATGTGATCCCTTTTCATTTTCTGACAAATGCTTGCTGTTCCTACCACCGACAAGGCTTTGAATATAGTTAATATGCAGCATAGGGAAGAAATGCTGTAACTATGAGGCTGTAAATCATTGGCTCCTCCTTATTTTTATATGCTACACTGAAGCAAAAGTAACTGAAAACATCCTACGCTATCCTTATTCTATTTTCTACCTCTACATTTGGTAGAGGTGCCCCAGAGATGTGATACATTTTTAGATGAGAAAAGAAAGGCTGTCTGTGTTTTTGAAGTGGGGGGACTCACAATCTGCATACAGAGACAAATCTGCAAAACTCTGGTGTGGAATTTTTGGCAAATACATAGGCATGGTAAGGTAAGCTAATATCAGTACCTCTGACGCCTTTGCTTGTAAAACAGTTATCATGGATTGGGAAAGCTTCAAGCAAAAAAACATAAAGTGTAGCATATGTATTGAGAAAAAACCCTAAGACTGTAAAAGTGTCAAGTGAGTTGAAGTGAAATAAAATGAAAAAAAGAAACACAAAAGAATAGAAAATGAGTATGATGCACAGAAATTGTCACTCTTGGGCTAATTGGAAGACTAATAGCTTTGATGAAAAGCGAAGGCAGAGAAAAGTTTGTGCATTTCACAAAAGGCATCCTTTCTGCCTCTCATCTGTAATCTACCTATTTGCATCTGAGAAATATATTGGCATGAAAAAATGCTATTGTGTAACTGGCACTGTGCAATGGAGAAATGACAGACAGCATGAAATAGGGCAAAACAATTCCTCATTAGAATGTATAAAAAAATCAGACATCAAGATTAGAGAGGGCATCTAGAAGTATTCACTGTGGTGCCAGACCTAGCAAAAATATTTCAAGGGAGAAGACTAAAGAATGTACATTTTGTCTAAAAAAATGTAAAGACATGTACATTTTGTCTAAAAAAATGTACATGTGTACAGATTACTAACTTTTTTAACCAGAAATGCCTAAATATCAAAAAAAGTCAGTATTGTTTACTGAGTATACAATTGGTCAGAGCTATTAAATCCTAAAAATCCTCTTGGGACCCTGATTTCAGCTTTTTGTTGCTCCTTTTTCTTCTTTCCAACATTTTCATTTCCTTAAAACATTCTAGAAACACGCAAATTACTTTCCTAATGTCACTTTGCCATACACGCAATCACAGCTGTTGCAACAGTGATGTTAGATAATTATGAAAGCACGGTAAGATAGACTATTTGTTGATAAAATGAAAATGTAATAAAGAGGAGAATCATTGTGTGACTACTTATCAAGGAGGCTGACAGGCTCTTCAAAAAGGGAGGGAGTTTGTTGTGGACTATTTTCAGAGGAGTAGAGTCATCCCAATAATGTCTCATGTTTGTTATAGTATTGTCAGAGATTTCATAATTGACATTTCATTTGTTTGCCCAATAACAATATGACAGAATGGTGTCAGCAGGTTGTAGTTTAACCCCAGACAGCAATTAAGCACCCCACAGCGCTCGCTCACAGCCCCCTTGCTGGATGGGGGAGATAATCAGAAGCACAAAAGTGAGAAAACTCATGGGTTGAGATAAGAGCAGCTTAATAATTGAATAAAATAAAATTAATAATAATAACAAAATTATTGTAATGAAAAAGAAATTAACAGAAAGAGAGATAAATAAACCCCAAGAAAGACAAATGATGACAATAATAAAAAAATTGCTCAGCACCAGCTGACCAATGCCCAGCGTGTTCCCAAGCAGCAGCCCCCTGGTCAGCTTTCCCCACAGTTTATATGCTACATGACGTCATATAGTATGGAATATCCCTTCAGCTATTTTGGGTCAGCCATTCCAGCTGTGTCTCCTTCCAGATTCTTGTGCCCCAGTCTCCTTGCTGGTAGGGCAGTATGAGAACCTGAAAAGTTCTTAACTTAGTGTAACACTGCTCAGCAACAACTAACACATCAGTGTGTTATCAACATTATTCTCATCCTAAATCCAAAACACAGAACTATAGCAGCTACTAGGAAGAAAATTAACTCTGTCAAGGTTGAAACAAAGACACAGAAACACTAAAACATTTTTTTTTAAAGGTTTTCCTTGGCCAAGGTTAATACTGTAACTGGTAACAGACATGTGATTGTACTGTAACATGTAACAGACATGTGATTGAATTTCTATTCACTACAAAGCACAGAGAAGCTGAAAAAATCTGTGGAGCTTTTAAAGCTACACTGATGTCTGAATATCTAAAGAAATGTAATAGATGCATAAGAGTATCTAAGAGTTCAACAGTGGAAGTGCTGTAATAGGCAATTACTCATACTCTAACAGTCAAAGCATGTAGGAATTACTGTGTTTCTATTTACCTTTCAGGTACATTTAGGATGCTCAAAATATATTAGGCTGTGCAACTGCCAACTAACAGCTATCCCAGAGGTATTTTTCCTGATTTTTAACCCTTCTCCAACACATGTCCTTCCAGCGTGGACCCTGCAGGCAGCTCAGAAAGGAAGGAGATGAGTAGACTGGTTGAAAACTAAGAAATATAAGCTTGATGGCCTCTGTGCAGGTCTCAGGGTATGACGTGGTAGGGAGGGGCAGATCACGTGAGTAGTTCAAGGCAAGTCAAGAAGTATCTTAATTATCAGTGTGGTCAGTCCCTGGGGTTAGAACTATCACAAGGAAAATAAGTTACAGTACCATTGTTCCTCCAGCTGGTTTCTGAACCTGTCCAGCTTGTAGCACAAGCAGGAACTCTACTATGAAAGTGAGCCAGAGTCCTGGGGAGGCCTTGGCTGCGTCCTCAGGTTAGGGGAAATCAAGTTCTGAACTGAATATGCCTGATACTAATGCTGTAATCTAAAATCAAGTCCAATACATCATTTCTGCTAGACATTCATATAGTTATCCCAGATGACATTTTATCGTGTATTACTGATGCAGACCTCTTAATGGCCAGATGTCAGCACTGATTCAATATCATTTGTAATTTGTCTCTGAGTAAAAGGTGTGATGAATAAAACAAAGGAGACAAATTGAATGTGTACAATGAATGTAATGTCCATACCCTTCAGAGGACTCATAACGTAATTCTGCTGTATGATTCATTATTTTTGGTTCTTCCAATATAAAATAGGGATTTCATAACTTTTTCTTCAAGGAATGTCTCCACTGGTCTTATATTTATTACGTATTCATGTACTTGTATTAGCAAGAAGTAGTATCAAATAAATGACACATTTTAATCCTCACTGCATTCAAATAAACCCTTATAAGATCCGGTGGAAATGTTTCTATGCTTTTTATCATTTGATTATTTTTATTCACTATGAATATACTTACGCCTAAATGTTTGATGCCTAAGGAAAAACCTAACTACCTGCCAAAGTCCCACATATGACTAGTGGAGAAAAATCTACCTGAGCAAATGGAAGCACAAACACTAAACTGAATAAAACATAATTCTTATTTTAATTAATAGAGATATTAGAAAAAGATACAGTTCTCTAAATATGTGCACGTAGTGCCATTTGAAGCACTCTATAGTATCCAAGCCTTCTGCATGTGAGGAGTAAAGGCTTGTGTCCTTTGAAGGGGTAAGCAGAAGCCAGGGTGATGTTGTAGTCCCCCCAAAACAGTGTAAGGTACTTATATTTAGGTAACTAAATGTAGTTTTTTATTGATACAATGGAGGCAGCAATTCAACTGATCTAATACTGTTGTCTGTTGAAGCAATTGTTGAGTCACTCTGAGTCGTTTGACTAGAACTCTGCCAGTGGGGGGGCTTAAACTTTTGGCTCACATGCAGGAACACACATAAAGATACCTTGATGACAGTGTCTTTATCTGAAGTTGAATCCCCTCCTAGCACTTAGGTTAAAGTTAGTGACACAGACAGGACCACATTCTTGGCTTTTTATACCATGCTGTTTGGTGCAGTTACATGCTGAATGACACTTAGAAGCAGTTTGAATTTTTTTTGGTTGTTATTGAATAATATGATATCTACAGTATAACAATTTTGCTGCAGGATGCAGTTATGGTTGTGAAAGAGTACTTCTTTCCCCTGCTACATGTCATTACCTTCTTATGTGCATAATTTTGTGTTATTTTCATCACTTTAACTGAAAGTTTTCATATTTGAGGCATTGATGAGACAATAATTTTGAGGAACTTAACCTGATCTTTCTTTTTATGTCCTTGGTTCTTATACAATGAGGAACTACAGTGATACAGCTTCCTATTAACTTTTCCACAGCTTTCTTGAATTTGAAAAGACATGATTACAAACACTTTGAAGTACAAGAATGGGCATAAATGTTCAAAATTCTGTTCAGCTTTTGGCTATTCCGTACAACGTATCTGCTCCATTTTGTTTAAAAGAAGGACTAAATTCCTTTTTTTTTTCTGAAAGAGTTAATGTCTCTGCAGACCAGGTGAGGATACTGCATAATACTGAAGAGATTAAAAGCTTTGAAGCCTTAAGTGCAACAACATTAATGATAAACAATATAGCATAGGAGCCTGTCTGAACTCCTGATAGTTGTTTATCATCCTGTCCTAAAAGTAGGATATCTGAGATTTAGATCACTGCTTGACAAACCCACAAACTTTGCTCCACACAGGATATTTATACCATGAAGCTGTAGGCCCAGACTGCAAAGAAAATGGAAGGTGAGATACACTTTTCTGTACTCCTTTAATGATGTATAGAGAGGGCAACTTTTGCTTCTCCAGGTAATGACATAAATGTAAACGAGAATATTTTGTATATTAAGGCTTTAAAAAGGACAAAGAAGTAGCTGTGCAACAAGCTTTGCTTTATAGAAAGCAGGCAAACATTGAATGCCTAGATCCAAAATGTAGAAAATTCACGTCAATACTGTAGTGCTTTATCTGAAGGTGCTTGATTTTTTACCTAGAAATTTCCTGCTTATTTAGTTTGGCTTTTTTTTTTGGTGTGTCTTTATGCATGCCCAGTCTTAACAGTGCAGAAGAGCAGTACTGCTGTTATCCCTGTGCATAAAACCCAGCAAGATATACAAAATAGGCACATTTACCATGGTACTCACTCAGTGGGATGAGCATCTGGAACACCTAGACAGTAGTTGGTTCTGCTGTGTGGGTATGGATGTACCTGGGAAAGTCAAGTATTTAGCACAAGGAGGACACGTGAGAAGGTGTTTCCATAGGTTTTTTGCCTGGAAAACTACATGAGATCATGCTGGGTAGCACAAGCAGAGTGAAAAGCTGCATTACCTCTCTTGTTTAACAGGTATGTCTGCCAAAGGGAAGCCATCGTTCTGCATTGCAAGCCTACAAACTCACAAGTGTTACTTTTCATTTTGACAGGAAATTTGAGATCCCAGAAAGTTGGATATTCATAGTGTGACTGCTATCTTGCTTGAGGAGCTCAAGCTAATAGCCATTCCCAAAGAAACCTTAAGAGGGAAAATTCACAAAGCTTATTACTTCTGCTATGGCTTGGCCTATGGCAGTGGCTGAGTTGTTCAAGCTGAGGTGGAGTGAACCTGTACAAAGTCATATCCAGTGATGCTCAGGACACCTAACAGCGAAGGAGCAAGTTCATATAAGGAGTGTAGGTGCATTTGGCATAAAGCGATATCTGAATAAATTTTGTGTGTGTGTGTGTTTAACTTTATTACCTGTGGCCTTTATTTGGGAATCTATATGGAATTTTGTGATTTCAGCCAGTTTCCTTGAAGATAATCCACCCGTATAGGGTAGTACTGCATCACAAGTGGTACTGGCTTAGCAGGCTCTGCAGGATGACTGAGTCCTCTGCAGGTGGAGCAGATTTACTGGTTCTCACACTTTGAAGTGGCCTCTCTAGGATGAGATCAGGCAAAAATTAGAAGCATCGTGGGAGAGATGCCACACACCCCCTCCTGGGTGAAGAAACCTAAGTACCACTGTGTTAAATCTTGCAAGTAGAATTTTAACAAGTTTTCAAACTGTGCATGTTTGGTAGGCTGAACTATCCTCCCTTTCTTAAAATCTTGCAATTCTTTTGAGCCTTTTGCTGATGTATGGTCTGGAGAGCACCAACATTATACATATACCAAAAACACCCATTAAGAACACTGTTAGGTAGGCTGGTAAGTGAAGAAAAAGAATATGTTACCTTTAGAAGATATTTGTTATTGTCATTCATTTTGATTACCAATACTGTCCTTAGGCTTTTGAGGTATATGGAAAGAATGACATTCTGCAATCTTTTTAACTACACCCCATGCCATCTTTTGCAAAACTGGGGTCCAAAAGGTTGTTATGCTGTTCTAGTCACACTTTGTGTCCACTAACTGTTCATTGCTCTAAAGAGTACTTGGCCTGGCATAAGGCGCAGAGGAGATTTAGGCTTAAGAGTCCTCCCTTCAAAACACCGATTTCAAGCTGTCAATGTGCAAACAAGCCTGTAGGGTGGTCTGAAAAACATTATTAGAAAAAACCCTAAAGAACTCCACTAAACTTGAGCTGTCTTGAAGCAACTATTATTAATGGGTACAGGATGATTCCCTCTTTTTTTCTATTTAACACGACATACTCAGCATTATTTTAATTATTTTAAAAATAATACATTTTTAATAATAAAAAGGATAATTTTTAGAACTACATACCACTTCGTATTCATATAATAAAAATAAGAATGGTAATAGTGTTTTACATTTCTACTGGGAATGTCCAAAAACCTAACCACTAATGGAATATTTTGAATTATTATGGTTGCCACTAATGTAACAACAGGAGAAAACATTGCTGAAATTTTATTGCTTTGAACATTTACTGTGCAGTTTTTACTCAGAAACTTATTTTGGTATCCTAATAATATTAGGTAAATTTGAATGAATGATGAAAGAAAGATAATGGGACCAATTGCAAGAAGTAAATAGTCTGCTAGACCCACCAAGCAGAAATACACCAGTCTGGACCTGAGTAACCACAATTAGAAATCAAAACTACTTGTCAGAATATGACAAAACCAATGAATATTAGCATTTTTGGGTGGGGAAGAAAGAAAACATCACCTCACATTCCACTCCGGATCTGCAACTCAGAACATCAACATGCAGTTTCCCTGATTATATGAACACACTCTACAGATTAAACCAAAAGATAAGTGCAATATGGATGCAATATGGATGACCAAAAGGTCATGCAAATCTCAAGTATGGGATTAAGTTTGTACATGATAAATAATTATTCTGAAATGGAGATGTAATTTGTGACTATTGGATGTCTTTGACATCTGCAAGGGGTCTAAAATGCCAAATGATCCTCACAGTAGAATGTGGAGAAAGAGGAGATGAGATTGTCGTAATATAATCAGGAAAAGAATAATGGCAATGATGTTAATAGGCATCAGTGAAGAGGAACTCAGCACTTGGGAAAGGGCAACTACAATGCTGTCTTCAAAAGCAGGGAACATTTGTGTTTGTTGCTACAGAAATAATTTGCTAGTCTTGTCCTTTCTTCACCAAATATAGCTCCCTGTTATGAACATTGTTACCACATCTTTATCTGTGAATTATTTATTCAGATATTCTATTCACATCTATTTAATATCTGAACTTCTAAAGTGGTCAGGAGTCCCCAAGGCTTCAGGACCCACCAGCTTACAGGAGCTGCTAAAGTAGATGGAAGTAATAAATACAGGCTGTAGGAATGTCACAACCTCAACTGTTGCTCATTGCAGTGATGTTCCCTCTCTCGTCATTTTTGTAATTGACAAAGATCAGTCACTGACAACTGACAAACACAACCTCTGTTTTCTTTGCCTAACAAGACTATCAAAACACTAAGACTCCTTTGATTCTGGTAAACTACTACTGTTTCCTGAGATTCCCCATCAGGAGTGTGATTGCATGTATCCCTGCACTGTCCTGCAATGTTTTTTCTTGTATTATACCATCTTTACTCTGTGTTATCTCTTGAAACAGAGTAACATTTTGATATCTTCACTGAAGTTACAGACAGCAAAGAAAAAGAGCTGGTGTAGCAGGAAACAGTTGTTTTCTTCATCCTGCAAAGCCTTTAGCTATGGACTTGATCCTGTACAGTATGAAGTGAGCTAGACCACACATAGGCTCTGATTCAGCAAAACACTTAAGGAGAACATGTTCAAAACCACAAATGGCAATTAAGCAATAATTTTCAATTGAGAATGAAAGTAGTAAGTACCCAGCTGTCATCTGTGACCTTTAGATCTATGCCTACAGCCTGCGTAGCTGCCAGTGCCTCCTTAAGGGCATAATGATTCAACAAAAGGTAGAAGTGCCTGACTTGTGTTTCAGGAAATATTGCCACCAAATCTTAGACACCATGACCTGTACGCAGCAAAATGTATAAGCATCTCCACTGTAGGAGCTAAGGGACAAAAGTGTTTCAGTAGTTGAATTTTGCATACCATGGTTTCCTTGGAAATAAAGTATTTCTCCCTTGGTAAGATCATATCTTAAAAGAATAGTAACTGAAAAAAAAAATATATATATAAAGAATTAAATACAATTTTAAAATTTTCTTCCTATTTACTCTCTGACAGAACAGCTGTAAGTCTAATAAGCAATCTGTAAGTGTGTAGAAAAGCTGTCAGTCGGCACAGTTGTAAAAGTGTCTGGAAGTGCAGTGAAGTCTGGAGTGATGGTATGAAACGATGATACTGACATTGTATAGTTTTTGATGTTTATTATTTCCTTCTCTGCCTCAGACTTGTCTGGAAACATTTTCTGTCTTTGAACAGCTCTCTAGACTTCTGTACACAAGAAGAAAGAAAACGTATAGATAGATTGTATGAAGCAAAAAAACTGAAAGACAGTAAAATTGTTTGCACTTAGTCACAAAAGCAGAAATCAGGAACAAACTTCTGAAATCAGTAAGAGAAATTCGGCTTTGGAACACATGGAAATCAAGAGTAACTTCATTATCAATAACTGTATTGAGAACAAACCTAAAGTCTCCAGCTGCAGTTTGGAAAGCTTGTGAATGTAAAGGAGCCTCTTTCAGTTCCTGACCAGTCTAGGAGCAGAAACAATAGATATTTTATGGGAAATGTGGCTCTCTCTGTCAGTGCATTTTGCATAGACAAGCAATTTAGAAAGCAATATGACTATTTTTTACAGTCAAAGAGCATTATCCTGGAGAAACTGTCTGTTCATGGTTTGGATGGATTATCAGGCATTGGAAAAGGCTGCCCAGGGAGGTGGTTGTGTCACCATCCCTGGAGGTGTTTAAAAGACATGTGGAGGTGATGCTGAGAGACATGGTTTAGTGGTGGACTAGGCAGTGTTAGGTTAATGGTTGGACTTGATGATCTTAATGGTCTTTCCCAGCTTCTATGATTCTAGATTGCCAAATACTCTGTAGTGTTCTCTGGTCTGTAGCTTAAGGTTGGGATGAGTGTTTCTTTGGTTTAGGGGTAAATATCACATGATGAACTGATTAAAAATCTATGTCCTATATTTTTTTATGACTAAAAGTTTTAACTACTTGCTCAAGCCAAAAGATCCTGCAGAAGATCCTCTCTGAAGAAAATAAAAAGTAGCAATTTGAGACTGATGCAGGGTCTTTGGAAATAACAGCAAGTCTTTCCAGTTATGTTAGAGAAAGTCCATAATACTTAGGAAAGGAAAGAGGATTTAGCCATATTGTTTTTCATTAATGAAGACTGATGGTCCCTGAATACTATGTAAATCAAAATTGAATTTTGTGCTTGACATGCTTATTCCATTTGTTATTTTGAAATGGGGAGTAGAAATAATTTGTATTTTAAAGTGGATGGGATTTTCTATGCTCTTGAGCATAGAAATATATGAGCATTATGAGGCTGGTCTAGGGGACTCCTGGGTGTCTGTGTGAGGCACTGAGTTTTCAGATAAAGTCTAGCAACTTATATAAATTCTAGTGAAAGTTATCTTACAGTCATCTTATATAACTAGATGCCATAGTTTCAAATGAAATTAAATGAAACCTAAGCATTGTATAATAGCTTAATGCAATAGTTCAATGAAATAGTTTAATCACATATCAAATCCCTTGTAAAATCCCTGTTACTACATACTTTATTAATATGTGAAGGTTTATTATTCTAAGACCAGAGGGATTGGGCAGCATGTTCCATACACAAAGTTGGCTGAGCCTGTCTTATAGTGAAGTGCTCCCACACCTGGGCTGTTCCTAGCAGCAGATTTACACCATCGTTTTCTCAGCTCTGGTGCAACCTAATAATGAGCTGGCTCAACTGCTCAACTGCAGAAAAATATTCAGTATCTTCATTAGGTTGTGTTCCAATTGTATCCTTACTCAGCATCCTGAGGCACTGCTCCCAGCAAAGCACTATGTCACAATACAAGGCAACAAAACCTGACATAAGGGAATTTGCCTTTCCCCTCATTATGCTCTGTGGAATCAAGGGAAGAAGGAAATTTGGATCAACCCATGAGATAAAAGATCATGGTATAATTTAGAAAGAAAGCAAAACTATTTAAAACAAAGAAATCTTGGGGCTGGCAGGAAGATGAAACACTAGTGTGAGAAGGAGTCCAGAGAAATACCAGATAGTGGAATGTGTGCAAGTTGGGTCAGCTTTGAAGGTATTGGCAACACTTTATACTGTTGGTATGTGAGTGTAAATTGAATTGTGTGCCCATCTGTAGGTCAGGGAGACTTTGTGCTGTTACTAATAACTTCATAAACCTTTGTTGACTGTCTAGCTATTATGTCCTTTCTATGGGAAAGGGCAATAATCTTTGAATAATAGGCAGCACTGCATTCATTCAATCAGGCACAAATGTCCTCATGTTTTTTGGGGAATCAAATCCTCCAAGGACTTGGTTCTCCAAAGGCAGGTGGATTGACTATTTGTAATCACCGTGACCCTATTATCGTTCTCAGTGAGCAGAGAATAAAGTATTTATTTCTTGCTCTCCAAAGCAGTAACTTTTTGTCTAATCTTCCTCTGTTATACAGTAGATACCATTGGTATTTCTGCCATAAATGGTCACTGAAAGAGGCTAATCAATTAAATATGGTGAATCCATCAGTCTAATTACTATCGATTATTATAATTCCTAAACCCAGCCTGGTCACTCCCTGAATAATTAGATTTAATTTCTTGTGTTTTAATATTAAAAGTCTCATCAAACTGCTATACACAGGTATTTACTATTGTAGCTACGTTTTCTAACAGAATGAGGTCATTCTGGAAGAGAGGATGAAAGGAGTTAATCAGTTTACATCACTTAATATGCAGTATCTGTCTGTAAAAGAATTAAGTCCTGTGGTCTTTAAGTGTTCACCAAAACATTTTCCAGCAGTCCTGACTAACCGGGGAGGTCCCAGTTGACTGGAGGTTAGCTAGTGAGACGCCCATCTACAGGAAGGGCTGGAAAGAGGATCCAGGGAACTACATGTTCTATTATTCTATAATTCTATGATTTTGCAAATATAGGCTCAATATGAACTTCCATTTGGGTCTCTGGATGAAGTCTGAAACATCATTATTTTATAATCAGACAAAGCAAATAGAATAGAGGAGCAGCTAGATAGAGAACGCATTGAGACAGTGAGCTGTAGGTTTCCAGACAGTAAAATACTTATGGGTGAAAGGCAAAAATAAAGCCTACTGATAATACAAGTTGATGCTGGTTGGAAACAACCTCAGCCTCTGTTAAACTTGACATTTGTGCCCCTCAGACAGCAGATGTGTCTGCCCAGATTGGCCATAAGCTATGTACAATGAGTCAGCACTGCTCTCACAGCCAAATTTTTGTAGATACACATTTTGAATTAAAATGGCTTCTTGCATGGAGTCTGAACATATCAAAATAAGGTGATATTCCCACATCAGGAGGCATATTTTAAATCTTTTTGTATTAGCTAAACTAGCTCTTCCCTTCTGTAATTTGAATGAGAGGTAGGGAGTTCTAAGAATTATTTCCTCAGTGCAAGTTGGTATCATTTCTGCAGATAGGCCTTTCCTTTTTATCAACTCTCTTGGCAAAGAAAAAAGAATATAAAACCAATTATCTTTATGCAAAAATAGATAAAATTTCAAAACTGTTCCATTTTCCAAGGGTTGACTAGATTAAACTATAACATGGACTCAATTATTATTAATTTTTCTATAACTAACCAATTTTCAAATTAATAATGCTAACTGAAAATTTCTTTTTCCCAAGCCTGTCTGGTTTTGTGCTCTCTTCACCTCCTCAGTCCAAACTAACAAGAATATAGCAGTGAGCTACACAATAGCACACAGAAGTATCCTTGACATATTCCTAGCTGACATGACTGTGTTATATATAATATGTCCCAGCTAAGGAATCAGAGTGATCTAGGATATCTATCACACTTTTTTTTTTGAGAATGGAGTCTTCATTCACTGGTTATTTACTCATTCTATTACACTTCCCTTGTTTCCCTCATTTGTTCAAGTATTTGAGAATAGATAAGTAATCTGGGAAATTTTCCAGTTTAAACAACAAAGTAATAAATAATGGAGTTATTTGACATTTAATGCATGAAATAGGATCCTTGTGGTCTAAAACAAAGAATGAATACAATGGTTTCACTCTGCAAAACTCTGTTTTCACAATGGAGTTACCACCATGAAGTTACAGTTCTGTCTGCAGGAGACAGGAATTTCTCAGGGGCTGCTCCAGTACTGAAATCAATTGATTTAGAAACCATGACCTGTTCATAAATGTCTGCAACTTTCACTTAAAGTGAAAAGTATTTTGTTTTTAGCAGGCAGGAAAATTCTGATTGCTTATAAATCTATTCCAGGGAAGAAAAACAGAATAAAAGATCTGTATGAGATCAGTCCTAGTCGTATCAGTTAATAACCACCTAGAAAGTGATCAGACACAACAGCAGAGAAAACTGGCATGAAAGAAGACAAAAAAGGATCCTGGTTTCTTTCATCTGAGAGCATCACTCTAAGTGCAGAGAACCCTGTTTCTCACATGCTGCAAGAACAGAAAAGTCAAAGGAGTGGGAACTCCACTTTCCCAGACAAATGCTGTTACCATGATGCTCCTGCAGCCTTTTCTTCTGGTGCCCAAGGTGTCAAACCTCCCATGCAGCCAGATCTGCTCCCAACAGCTAAGGAAACCTTGAGAAGTTAAGCTCACCCTGCAGTAGGCACTCAGAGACAGGCCAGCTTAACTGCTCTCCAACTCCACTGACAGCAGTGGAAATGTAAGCATCTGATATATATTCAGATGTGGACATATAAATCTAAGAATCTTAAGCTCAAATGGACCCTCTCCATGCATTGCTTGCTGCCTGGAGGTGCTGCTACGTCTATACTATTAAAAACAGGAGAGTCAGACAGCATGGGCTTGGCATCATCTAACCAGCTTTGTGTTTAGGGGCACACATATGTATTGTGTAAGTCCCTGAATCCCTTGAGGCTGAGGAAGGCATGGAACACCATCAGCTTTGGTAATAACTTGCTTTATACCTATCACTTCTTATTCCTAATGAGTAGAAATTCTTCCTAAAAAAAGATCTCATACTATTGCTTTGACTCATTGACTCACTTAATGTAATGCCTCATTCCTAGCCATGAAGTGTGGGTGGCAAAAGGAGCAGCTGCAGAAACTTGAGACGTAAAAAGAGAATTTTCAGGCCAGTTGGGGAATGGAGCAAGGAGAATAGAGCAAAAGTCTATAGTTTTGGATTCAAATGCATGCAATTCAAGTGCAAGAAGTTCTCTACCCTTATTTGGATCTAGCTTATATCCTTCATCTGCAAGAAACTTGGATCTGAAAGGAACATAAAGTTTCTGCTATTGACACTATTATAAAATTTCACTACAAGCAGCTAGGCCAGCATTTTGTGTAGTTCATTACCCAAAGTAACCTTCTGCCAAATAGAACAGACGAACAGACAGAACAGCTTTCTGTGTCAGAGGAAGGTTAAATGGTCTTTGCTTTTTACGGGTGGTACACATGATTTAATAGGTCTTTTAAGCTGTTCTTTGTTTATTCTGGTATTTTATAATGTATTACTAAGAACACAGAGATTTTTTCCCCTTTTTGATTATGATATATGAATCTCATCAATAACATTCATAGGTAAGGTCTGGCTGTCTCCCAGAGCAATGAAGAAGAAAATGTTGGGATCACACTGAGTTTGTTTTGATTTTTCAGTGAAGAGGAAAAAAAAATCCATCCCACTGTGAATTGCTATCGCTCTTGAAATCATTATCCACAAAAATGAGAATGTCTGAAATGTTTGGATGCAACAGAAGGATCAGAAAAATGAGATACTAAGAACATTAAAAAAATACTGATTTTCCCCTTGTGATTCTGCCAGTAACAACCCAGGTGAGACCAGAGTATATAATGACAGAATCACAGAATGGTTTGGGTTGGAAGCGACCTTAAAGACCATCTAGTCCCAACCCCCCTGCCCTGGGCAGGGACACGTTCCACTAGACCAGGTTGCTCAAAGCCTCATCCAGCCTGGCCTTGAACACTTCAGCTTCTCGGCGCATCCTGTTCCAGTGCTTCACCAACCTCTCTTATGAAGAACTTCTTCCTGATATCTAAACTTCCCCACTTTCAATTTAAACCCATTACCCCTTGTCCTGTCACTCCAGGCCCTTGTAAAAAGTCCCCTCCCAGCTTCCTAGTAGGCCCCCTTCAGTGCACAGGGTATATTATATGCTAAAAGACAGGTGAAGATGTTTCAGTATTTGTTTGTTATATCAACCTTCTCACTTTTCCATACCCCACAGAGTGATTTTTCCTCCACTCCATCATATTGAAAGTTAAGGCTAAGATTTCACCTTGCTTTGTCAGTAAGGATTGACAAAAGCATGACACTGTTAAAGTAGTTCTCTTGCCTGCTATGTTACTTGGTTTAAACTTCCTAGGAGCTGTCGTTTTCCAAGGACGGCAGTCAATCTTTCTACCTTTGACTTACTGAAGGGTTACTGTGCTTTCAGCTGGGTACCTGTGAGTAACAGAGGCCCCCACTGCAATGCTTTGCTGCTTATGTGAACAGACTCATGTGTACTCATGTCTCTGATCTGATGAAAGCAACACAATCAGCACTGTTCATCTTTGCTATGAGTGATAATTTATGCTTTATCTATCATCCTACCCAAGTTCACGCCTCCTAGATCAGGCCATGATTTTCTGAGAATGGGTGAGCTTATGGCACAAGGTAATCACGGCCAGCCATGATTCTGTCAGATATAGCTTCATGCATCTTAAAAAGCTACTTTCAAGAAGAAAAAGGACAAATTCCAGACCCAAGTGCTCCCTGTGACATCTCTGTCTTCACTGTACTTGGCATCTGCTAACAGCTGTACATAGCATGTCTTCTCTGAACACAGAGAGCTAAGATGTTCTGTATAGCGAGATTGCTGATGACTTCAGGACTCCTTTTTCGAGGACAAATAAGTTGCAGTTCCTGAAACCTCCCATTTCTTTCCTATATAATTAATATTAGTTGTGTCTACAAGTTCTGCCTTTAAGCAGAGATGAATAAATTGAAAGCAATAGGCAATATGTTTTAATGGCAATTTTGAACTAATGACACTCCTAATATGAAAGGTCAATTCATACTAAAATGAAATAAGTTCTCCTTAGGTACTGAGTCATATTTAAGTATCTCTGAACATCCTAATTGTTTTAAGTATGCATTTTCTGTCATGCTTGCATTTTTTCCCCTCACAAACTGTTGAGAACTGTTATAACAACTACATAGTTTATATCCACCTCCTCCAGTATATAAAACCTCTCAATTTATAAGAAATATTGGCAGGAATCCTATATTAGAATACGGAAAGATTTACAAACATCAGTGCTAATAAGTTGTAACACGGAGATTCAAAAGTGGGCTTTTCTGTAACTTAAATATGTGCTAAAAATGCTCATTACTCATGTGTGGGATGAGGATTAGGAGTCCTTTTACTTTACACGTGAGGCTACGCAACCCAGACTGCTGTTTTAGAACGTACTAATTCTTCTTTGGAAGATATTGAGCCTGATTTATGTGTTTTAGTGGATTTTTTTTTTCAGAGTGAGTTCACAGAGGAAAATGGAGGACCTGGAAACAAATACAGACCGAGCATGAGCACCAGCAAGACAAACAAATAAAGCATCGCTCGTGCTAACCTTTTTTAAAAAAGAAAAATAGGGAATAATATGCTACTGATATAATTTTGTGTCAGTATTTACTTATAAGCCTTTACTGCTCAGTGATCATTCAAATATTCATGAACAGCAATTTGTAGTAGCAAAAGAAATTGAAACAGCATGCTTCAAAACCAAGTCTTATCATCATGATCAACTCTTCTGTAGAGTAGAGGTATTGGTTTATTTTATTTGAAACTCCAAGTGCATTTTAAGACTGTTAGAATTCAGGCTCATCTCATTTTGATTTCCCTGTATGAGGGTTAAGTGATACAACAATTTAAGCTGCAGCAGACCCTGACACACCCTTTATATTAACATTCAACTTATGACACCTTATTAGGGACTGAATCAATGAAGATAATAGCAAGGACATCTCACATTCATGGGAGGACAGTCCTGAACATGCTGAAAAATGCTGAGCTGTCTCTAAGGAACACATTGGAAAATGCAGAAGCAAACCCCACCTTTTTTTTTTTTAAAGGTTTTGTCTAACCATTGCTCAGTTTAAGAGCAGTGAGAGTTAAGAAAGGATTATTCTTTCTTCCATTCTTTTAATTCTCCCCGTAAGACTTTAGAAGTCTATTTTTTTGTTTTTTTACTGTCTATACATAGTAGGAGTTACACCATAGGATGCTGGTGATTTGCTATGTAACCTTTTGGGGCAGAGGGTAGGCAACATGGATTTTTCTTCCTTGGAATCAAAGTATCAGAAAGTTGGCATTTTACACCATTTCTCACAGACAGAGGCTCAAAGCTTGGTTAAATAAGAGCTCAGCTTAGAAAAGAACACCCATGATTCATAGAACTGCTGGCTTTTCACAACCTACAGCTTCCAGTCAAGCTGGATAAAAAGGCCATAGGTTTAATTTCCAGCAACAAAGATGATCATAGAGTTCTTGGTACACGTGTGACTGCAATAAAAATGGATATGTGATGGCCTTACAAGCTGAAAATCCTTTGCTAGCCTCAGAAATCTCAATAGGCTAGGGAGTCCTGAGAGGACTCAGACTGACCTCAACAGACTTGGCTGAACAGAAGCTGCTCTGAGGTTATGGATTATGCTGTTTCCTATGACCCACACACCACTGTCTCTCAAAAGTCAGAAACGGTGGAGTGATAAAATCGCAATTGGCTACTGAAATCTTGCCCTAGACGAATCACACATCAAAGAGACTTGTAGATGGAGATTAGGAACTCCTCTACAGACATGCTTAGTGATGCAAATCATTCCACCATAGGGAAGTAGGACGTGCATAGCACTTGCATGCCTCAGCTCCTCTTAGGGAAGGATGCTGGTGTAAGAGGAGGGAGAAGCAAATGTGGGGATAAAGGGCAGTTTGGCATTTTTGAAGAAGTCACAATCCTGCAGGGGCTGGGCCACTACTGTCCAGAGCCAGAGGCAACCTGCTTGTCACTCACTGCTTGCTGAGTAGAGTAGAGTTTCTTGTCCAACTGCTCCCCAGCAAAGCATGCCTGCACTGGCTATTGCCACAGGGAGAAAAATATCTCTGTTCACGTGGCTTAATTCAAATAATGATCAAAGCAGCTTATTGACTTATTAACGACACGTAATTAACTGGCAATCGGTGTACTCTATATTCAGAGTCAGTACTGACAATACAACAGAAAAATGATGATACCAGACACTTACAGAGCATTGATGGACAGCTACGCATTTCCCAGTCCCCATAACCAATCCCCAGGAGCACACCCTCCCCGGCACCCCACAGCTCCTCCACACCTGGCCCGTGGGTCACAAGCATCACCGCCCTGACCTGCGTGGGTGCCCGTGCATGTCCCTGAAGCTGCCGGGTCCCCAGCGGGGCTGTGCTGCCCAGCCCGGGGCTTGGGGCTGGAAGGCGCTGGTGGCACAAATACCTGCTCGGGCAGCCCCCTCCTTACGGGTTGCCACTGGGGAGGCATGCAGGCACCCCCAAAGCTGCAGGATAACCCTCAGGGATCAACATACGCACATACACTCCCACCCCAGCACACATACAGACTTAACGGTTGAATTGTTCTCCTTCTGGCTTTTGGAACAGGAAAGAGTTTTTATCACTTGTAATGGGACTGACAGGGAAGTAAACACAGTTAATAACCCTTAAAACATTTCAGTCTTTTTATCTGAAGTGCATTTTCGTTTTAAATGAAAATTTCCTGTTTCTGCCAAACCTATGAAGATAGGAAGGATTCTTATCTCCCCGCTAACTTACAGGCTACGGTAACTGGGAACCAACCAGCTTTTATAGCTGCCTTTCTCTACAGAAATGAAAGAAAAATGAAGCTATTAAAGGGATAAAATCAATTTTACTGGATAGTATTCTGAGGGAAAAAAGATGGAGGGAGGGGGAGTAGTTTGAAAATGAGAAAAAAAAAGAAAAATTACATGTCATCAGTGAGTAGTGATCACCAATTAACTCTAGGAAAGCCAACACCAATTAATGAAAGCCAACACCCTTAACATGGAACTCACCTGATTTTTTCTGACGGTATTAGGAAGTATCACGTATCCTCATTCAAACAGGACAGTCTTCGGTGTGTGGTGTCAGTGTTCCAGCTCTCACTTATGGGTCTCCAGAATTGTGCATCAAATGAAACACAAATGAACAGGCTATATAACAGCTGTAGAATAGTGGGGATACAAGACATAAATGTTTTTTCGCATTATCCAGGGAGAAAAAGAATCCACAGTCTGCTTCTCCATTTGTACATAGTTCATTTTAAATTTAGGACACAAGAGCTTTCAGATGTCCAAAGTAGAAGCTGAATCCAGCAAATGGATGGGGCTCAAGTAAATCTTCTTTTTTTTTTTTTTTTTTTCCCCTGAATCAATTTAAGAAACCTGTAACTATGCCAATCCCTAGTGTAATATCTGGTAACCCTTCACAGAAATGTGATAAAGATGGCTCTGATTCTGCATACAGTTGTCTTAATTTCATGCCCAGACATGCATGCCCAATTGATTTTCTTTTTTTTTATCTGCAAATAGTTGTAATTTCTCTTTCATCAATTCACACACAGTGTCTTTTTCACTTTGTTGACCTTTCCTTACAAGTATCATGCTACAACACCAACCAAAAATGCCACAACAAATTTTACAGGTATTACTGCACATTTCAGAAGTACAGTATGTTTATGGAGGGAAAGGATGCCATTTCCTTCTCCTGTTCTTCCACCTCTGAGTGACAAAGGTTCTGCTTCCCTTTCCACTTAGGTGATGTGCAAGACAGATATTTTTCATCATTCTGCCAAGTTATTTCCTGTTGCCGTTCAACATCCTTGATGTCCACCCCCCACCCCCACACCCCCCCCACCGAAAAGAAGATGTAGCTTGCTTGGATCAAACACCCCCAGCAGTGTATTTGCAACCTGCTTGTCTTAATTATATTAGAAGTAATCAATACATTTTCAAAGGCACACAACTTTCTTGTAGCTGCAGACACAGCCAATGCAGTCTATTATCCTTTTCCCCAAAAATCTTCGTGAAATTAAGATACATGATGAGAGATGGAGTATAAAGAATGCTTCAATACCCCATGCTAACAACCTGTTAACAGCAACACAAGAATGGTTTTACAACTGGACTTTGATTTTAAGGGACCTCCAGAGGTCATCTAGTCTGGCCTCTCCCTGGAAATGGGTCTTCAAGAATATCTACGTCTGTGCACAGACCTAGCAAGTGAGAGAAACGTACATACTGTATTTCTAAAGAGGACAACTTACAATCTCTGCAGTTATGGAGCAACTGTCTGACCCAGTATATCCAAGTTCAATTTTTCAGTGTGAAGAGAAAATTAGGAAAAAAAAAAAAAGAAAAAAGAATATGAAAAAAAATCATTGCCAGCTCCATTCAGTAGTAGCAAGACAGCATTTTTTCCTCTTTTCAGTTACCCTGCATTTAGTTTCTCTAATTGATTGAGATGCTTTCTATACCTAATTTTCAGCTCATATATTTTCTTTTATCTGCTGTAATATTCTTATTCATCTCTTTGTAGAATACCTTATTTTTTTGCCCTGTCTGAATGGCAGTTTTTGCTGAGATAATTGCCTTTAGCTGTGGTTTTCAAAAGCACTCAGATGCATTTTTCCAAATGGACTTAGAGCCCAAGTCACATTCTAAGTCACAGAGCCTAAGGGTTCTTAAGTGCATAAGTAGTTTCTGAAAACAGAACTTAACTTAAATTCCTAAGTCAAGTAGCTGCTTTAGAAAAGTTATCCTTTATGCAACATGTGCAAGCCAGGAAGGAAATCAAGTAAATAGAAATCAGTTTTGTTTCAGTCCCACCATGTGTTATGTGTGACTGTTGGTCAGAATATGTATATACTTGGACAATAAGTATTTCACATAAAATACTTATAAGCAACATCTTTGAACAGAGTTAGAATTTTGGAAAAAATATGTTTATGATTATAAAGCTACAATCTAGAGTATAAGAGGATAATAAAAACAAAACACAAAAAAAACAAACCAAAAAAAGCCAAAATAACACCCAGGCCGGAAATGAAATGTCATCTTCTTTGTCAGACTAAACTAGAAATCTTCCAGAAAGTACCTATGGTTTTGCAATCATATCCTCACACTGAAGCTGATGACAAAGCTCCCAGTTTCTTTCCATTATTTAACTTCAGAGTTTCACTTGTACTTCAGAAAGAAGGTTTTTCTCTTTCACTAAAAACCTCAATATAATTCAAGCAATTTTTTCAGCAGTGCAGGTTATCTATCTGTAAATTAAGTGAAACTTTATCATCCATAGCTTGTATATTAGAACTGTGGTAGGTAATTAAAATAGAAGCAGATATGATTTTAACATTTCAGCCCTTATGAACTATTTATTTCTGTTGTAGCTGAGGGAAATACATACTGTCTAACTGGACTGGACTTCAGAAACATTTAACAAAGTACCTTAAACACAAGTAGGTCCAACAAAATCTATAAGGCTACATTTATATTACTAAGCAAGATTAATGAGCAAGATCTGGTACCTGATTCAATAACTTATTTAAGAAAGGTCTGAAAACGAGGTACCTTTGAGGAAAAGACTTGGTGAATCAGGGTTATCATGGCTAATGTTACTGGTGAGGAGCAGGAGTTCTGCTATGTCAGGAATAAACTCTGTGTGGTGGTTAGCAGTGCAATGACAAATTATTTCTTAGAGTATTAAATGGAATCTTAAATGGATCTTCAATAACATGCTAATTTATTCTGCTATCTTGACTGTGGAATTAATTTTCTAACTGCCAATTTCAGCTGGCCACACAACTGTTTCTCTAAATTTCAAGGTGACCTTTGTAGGGCCATAGGAGATATTTTAGCTCATTGAACAACAGCGTTGGATCATCTAAAGACTACTGTTTTGATTTTGCAATAAGCTGTTCCCAGTGAATTTGTCAAAAACATAGAAAATGTTAACTGGATGTCCTTATCAAGCACCTCTATTCACCACCAAAAAATAAATGTTTTCAGGTGCTAGTGAGAACTGTTGTTGTTACACTGACATGGGTGTTTCTCATTACAAAATCTTTATTTGAACAGAGATCATAGACAGCCAGTGGAGGAAAAAGGAAGTGAGAAAGTGATGACAAAGGGAATTTTTGGTGTAAAGTGCTGGAGAGGAAGACGCCTGGAACAATGAGCAAAGGGGGTTGCTGGTTGATCTTGACCATGATCAAAAGCAGGATGTCTAATCCTCCTTTCTAATGACAGAAAGCTGCAGGACCTAATACTGGCTAATTAACTGAGCTGAAAATAATATGATCTTGAGTAAGGAACACTTTTTCAGGAATCATTAGAGAGCCTCTACAAGTTTTCTTACACCTGAGAACTGAATGAGCAGCTCCTCTGAGTTGTTCAAGAAGAGCTCAAAGTAAATTAACTCTTTGCTTAGGATCTTGAAAGCTGATGGGAGTTTATCTTTTAGTCTCCTGTAAGGACTCAGTGATACTCCTGCAAGTAAAGAACTGACAACTTCACGGAGTTCATATCATGAACAAGCAGAGCAGAAACCCTTACTCTTGGGAAAGCGCAGCTGACTGCCACCCTGTAAGAAACCTGCCAATTCAGGGTCAGAAACAAATCTCAACCTATACCCCTCTGTTGTGGTTTAGGTTGAGACAGCCTAAACACCATATGGACATTCACTTCTCACCCCAGTGGGATGGGGCGGAGAAAATATAAGGAAAGGCTCATTGACTGAGACAAGGACAGGGAGGGATCCCTCACAAGTTATGATCATGGGTAAAACAGACTCAACTTGGGGAAGAAAAATCAATTTAATTAGTTACCAAACAAATCAGAGTAATGAGAGATAAACCCAGATCTTAAAAATCTTCCCCCACCCCTCTCTTCTTCCCTGGCTCAGCTTTGCTCCCAATTTCTCTACCTCTTCCACCCCAGTGGTACAGAAGAATGGGGAATGGGAGTGGTGTCCAGTTCATCACAGTTGTCTCTGCTGCTCCTTCCTCCTCCTGAGGGAGGACTCCTCACACTCTGCCCCTGCTCCAACGAGAGTTCTTCCCACGGGCTGCAGTTCTTCACCAAGTGCTTCAGTGTGGGTCCCTCCCATGGGGTGCCATCCTTCAGGAGCAGCCTGCTCCAGCCTGCATCCCCCATGGGGCCACCAGACATGCCAGTGGGCTCCTCTCTCCATGTGGCCACAGGTCCTGCCAGGAGCCTGCTCCAGCACAGGCTTCCTGCAGGGTCACAGGCTTCTTTGGGTGCAGCCACCTGCTCTGGCATGGAGCCCTCCCAGACTGCAGGAGGGTCTCTGCTCCCCCATGACCCTCCATGGCTGCAGGGCACAGCCTGCCCTCTCACCATGGACTGCAGAGGGATCTGTGCTCTGGTCACCTCCTCCCCTCACCTTTCCTTACTGACCTGGCTGTCTGCCTGGTTGTCTCTCTCCACTGCAGAGTTTTCCCCTCTTAAAAATGTCAATCACAGGGGCACTGACAGGCTTGGCCATGGCCAGTGGTGGCTTTGACTTGGAGCTGGGGAAGCTTCTAGCAGCTTCTCACAGGAGCCATCCCTGTATGCCCCTCCCTGCTAATAAAACCTTGCCACACAAACCCAATACATCCTCAACTGCCAGTTTATTGGCTTAGCAGCAAAATGTGAATATACTGCAGCCATTTAAAAATGCATATCAATTCTTTTTCTCTTAGTGCAAGCAGGCTGCTTTGAGCGATAACGCATTAAGGAAGGATGCATCTTTTCCAGCCCCACGAGGCAGTGCATCTTCACGTGGCATCTTGCAACAGACCATGCCTGAAGGCACAATTTTGTACTCTGCTGAAATGATCAAAGGAACAGAGTGTAAAACTAAAAATCATAATAAAATGAAAAAGTTTAAATAATTTGGTAGGATGAGTTATAAAATCATTTAATAAATCGAGACACAAATCAATTAATACATTTACTGCCTCAGAAAAACAGGCCTGTGTGCCAAAGAACTACAGCTGTTTCTCTGCTTTGGAGTTGTGGTCTGAAACCTCTTCTGATCTTTTTACAGAGGTCTCCTGAATCCTTCACACATCAGCACACGTATCATCTGACAGAATACACACATTTGGGAATAGAAAAACAAACAAAAAAAGCATTAATTTGTGGTATCCTTGGAAAAGAGAGACCTTCCCCAATACGAATCAAAGCACAGTAAAGAACAGTCCAGTTATGTGACCCATAGTCACAATTTCAGAAAAAAATAATCTGGATGGTTTTCAATTTAGGTAAAACGAAGATAGCACAGAGTAAAAACACGTTTTGATTGATTATAAGTATACTTTACCTAGAAACCTGCTCCCCTGTCACTTGACATGACATGCTTTTCTCCAAAGAGGGAGGAAATAAGGCTAAACAATATGCCTTATAGTGTTTACTTCATTTTGAGCATCAGCCTTCTCAGGCAGAGAAAATGTAATAATAAACAGTTTGGGCTCAGTTCCTTCAGAGGCAAAAAATTCACTCCAAATCCATCTTCAATTAGGTGACAGGATTTATCACAAAGGACTCCTGGACCACCTATAAGCATCTTCCAGTATGTCATTTAGTATGCCTGACAACATGACAACTTTGCAACTATAGCCTATCTTATTCTTTTCAGAGATTTACCTTCAGGTGTCTCTCAAGGCTTTCGTTAACCCTTTTTTTTTTTTTTTTTTTTTTTATTAGCTGAAGTTTTTCAGGCTTGAGGGCTGATTTTTCCAACAATTGCTCAGCAGTCATGAATGGGGAACTAGGCTAAACCTACTGCTTCAATTATTTTAATTGATGGAGGCTGGGGTGTGTGGATTTTCTCAGCTGAATCTAATGAAAGAAACAGCCAGTTTATAAAGGATATTTTACGCTGTAGAAGTTTGAGAGTGAGGAGACAATAATTTTATTCTCAGCTCCTCAAATGATCTGCAATGGGATGCTGGCCAAATCATTTCACTTCAGTGTTTCAAGGCTCAGGCAAATGACTTCTACTGAATGTTGATGGGAAGATTTATGAAGTCACCAGCCTCAGTTGACTGTCCCCAATCCTGTGACAAAGCCTATCACAAAGTATGCCAATACTTCAGCTATGCCAGTGCCTGGCTGAGTAGGATAAACTGCAAAGAAGATTGATTTGTGCCGATGCTCCGCTGTACCCAGGAGAGGCAGATGAGTAGGTTGCTCTGCTGCCCCTGCCAACAGTGCGTGTGTCTGGCTGTGCGGCGAGGCTCTGGATGGAGAGCTGGGTTTGGCGCAGTCCTGAGCTGTCCTTACAAATTCAGAAGGACAAGTTTTCCATGAAAATCATGTTTTGTGCTAATTACTTTCCTTGTAAAATGCTGGTGGATCTATGGATGAAAAGTGGTACATAAAGGAGTAACTACCTATTTTTTTTAAATCAATACTTAATCTCCACTGGCATTTTTTTATTCTTCATCCAAGATTCAAAGGTATTTTTGGCTTAAAAGAAAACTTTAGCTGTTACACATTAATGTTTTAAAACAAGTATATGTAATTGACTTTTGAATTTATTTTTTTTTAGGTTGAACTTTTCAGTGACTTTAGTAGGTATTTCTCCTTTACACTGAATGTACAACATGGCCATATATAACTAATAAATATTTTGAACATGAGATACACTTAAAAAAAAAAAAAAAACAAAAACAAGGCTTCAAAAAGTACCTGTGTGGAAGACTTTAAATTATCCAGAGCTATGAGGTGGAAATGCCTCCCTATTTTTGTCTTGTTAGTGAGACTACCAAAGAATTCAAAGGCTTTCAATCTCCCATGCTATATTTTATTAAAGTACAAAATAATAGGCTGGGACAGAATAATTCTTTCATGCAGGGAAAGGGTTTCCAACCACTGACTGAGACAGATTAAAGAAAATATTTGGAAAAAAATACCCAACAGGTCCTTCACAACGTATCATTGCAAGCTGGGTCATTTCAGTGCAAAAGACTGTGCAGTGTGGCTCAGAGACTACGACTTCGGTATAAATACACAGTCTTCCTCTCGGCTTCCTGTTCTCACAATATTTTAAACAAAACTTATAGTGTATGATACCTGTACTGATCTCTGAAAAGAACAATGTACATAGATCAATTGTCTGTCACAAATGGTCATTGCTCATCACGAGTCTGCTTTTCCAGGATCAGTTATCCTTTTAAGCATTGACTGAGAGGAACAGTGACTTCATGGTATCTTCTAGGACATGATTCCTTTTTCTGCCGTAAGGGAAGAAGCATGCATCAATTTATGAGCTTATATAACACTTTTCCTTTTTTTTTTTTAAGACATAGGTCAGTCACATTGTTCCCCATTTTCTTTTGACTCTTACTTAAGGTTAGAAGAAAATATTGGATAAGCTATAATGACTTCTGTATTTCTGATCTTGCGAGCCAAGACTCAAGAAGATGTTATATCCTTTTCTGGAAGAGATTTATGTCCCAGTTTGACTAAGTAGGTTGAGGACTACTTAGGTTTCCTTTGGTTGGCTAGCTTTCTACCTGAAGAATATCCATAAAGTCTATCAGTATTTCCCAGGGGTTGTTTCATTTGACTGCCCCAGGCGCCTCTATGACTGCAAAACCTACCTGATTCTGTAGACAGCTTTTGGCATGTTGTAACCCTTGCAAGCAGCACCCTAAAAACACTGGAAACATTGTGAACTGTAGATTTAAGAAGTCTTCCATTAATCAGTCGTATGCAGAGTAGAAAAAATTAAAAGGATTGAAGTTTCTACTGCAGAAGTTTCCACATTTTGGTTTGTGCCAGGAATATAGACTTATCAAGGTGAAGCTTTCATTTTTCTTTATAACTTGTATTTTTGTTGTTCTATTCGAGATATCCTGATATCTGATTTTTCTTCAAAATAAACCCTGATCTTACTGATGAAATGACCCCAGCTCAAATCCAGATTTTCTGTGGAATTTGAAAGTCATGCCACCTTGCTTGTCTTTCCTATTAACTCCAAGTATTAATATTAATATAGACTAGTTAGATATGTGAATAGTTGCATATAAATGGATATCTAGATCGATAGAAACAGATCTATACCTAGATCCTTCTCTAGGCTTTATGAGAACTCAATAAACCAGAAGCGGTCATGGATCATGATTTTTATTCTGCCTAGGCATTATAAACAAAAAACCACAGCCCCTACCTTCAAATCTTTTCTAAGTATGTATAAGGCGAGGGCAACAGATGAACCAGGCAATAAGAAAGAGGAATGCATAATGGTGCAAGCTTTGTTCTCAAAGTCAAGATCAGAATCTATACTGAGTTATAGATTTAGTAGTTTAAATATTGTCAATCTTATAGTCGTGGCAAAAGAGGATATTAAACAGGTTTGAAGATGTTATGAGAAGTTAATCTGAAGCATGAATTTGGATAAAAGATCAAAATTCTTATTTTTTTCCCTAATTTAACAAATAGTAGAGAGAAGCTGAATTCTCAGGCTGACTGGAGGTGAGAGCTGACATTTCAGCAATGAAGGCTTCACAGCTAAGATGGAGACACCTGCAAAGGGCCTTGATGGTGAAGGCCTTCAGCTATCTTCAGTAGAAAACAGAAAAAGAATGATGTACCAAGAGGGGTGACAGAGTTGGTGCGATGGGCTGAGAAAATCACCTGTCCATGAGAAGGCCAAACCTCATGGGAAATGACGGATGAACTGCTTGATGGATAAAG